>NW_020954597.1:1486599-1513778 GCF_900497805.2 Vombatus ursinus | reverse complement strand
TCTATCTATCTATCTATCTATCTATCTATCTATCTATCTATCTATCTATCTATCTATACATATAATTTTTTCCCTCCCACTATCCTAATACTGACAAAGGACTCATGAGTTACAAATATCATCTTTCCATGCAGGAATGTAAACAGTTCAACCTTAATAAGTCTCTTATGATTTCTCTTTCCTGTTTACCTCTTCCATGTTTCACTTGAGTCTTGTATTTGAAAGTCAAATTTTATATTCAACTCTGGTCTTTTCCTCAGGAATGCTTGAAAGTCCCCTACTTCATTGAATGACCATTTTTTACCCTGAAGGATTATACTCAGTTTTTCTGGGTAGGTGATTCTTGGTTGTAGTCCTATCTCCTTGCCCTCCAGAATATTATATTCCATGCCCTGCGGTCCCCTAATGTAGAAGCTGCTAAATCTTGTGTTATCCTGATTGTGTTTCCACAATACTTGAATTGTTTCTTCCCGGCTGCCTGAAATATTTTCTCCTTGACCTGGGAATTCTGGAATTTGGCTACAATATTCCTAGGAGTTTTCCTTTGGGGATCTCTTTCAGGAGATGATATGTGGATTCTTTCAATTTCTATTTTGCCCTCTAGTTCTAAAATATCAGGGCAGTTTTCCTTGATAATTTCTTGAAAGATGATGTCTAGGATCTTTTTTGATCATAGCTTTCAGATAGTCCAATAATTTTTAAGTTCTCTCTCCTGGATCTATTTTCCAGGTCAGCTGTTTTTCCAATGAGATATTTCACATTCTCTTCTATTTTTTCATTCCTTGGATTAGTGTTACAGTGCCTTGATTTCTCAAATTGTCACTAGCTTCCAATTGCTCCATTCTAATTTTTAAGGAAGTATTTTCTTCAGTAAGCTTTTGTACTTCCATTTCCATTTGGCCATTTTGCTTTTCAGGGCATTCTTCTCCTTATTGGCTTTTTGGACCTCTTTTGCCATTTGGGTTAGGCTATTTTTTAAGGTGTTATTTTCTTCAGTATTTTTTGGGGTCTCCTTTAGCATCACTCTCAGTTTTTCCTCGACTTCTCTTACTTGCTTTTCAAAATCCTTTTTGAGCTCTTCCGTGGCCTGGGACCAATTCATATTTTTCTTGGAGGCTTTGGATGTAGGAGCTTTGGCTTCGTTGTCTTCTTCTGGTTGTGTATTTTTATCTTCTTTGTCACCAAAGTAAGATAATATAGTTTGACTTTTTTTGCACTGCTTGCTCATGATCTTGGCCAATTACTTGAGTTGTAAATGCTTTGTTAAAGCAGGGGTCTGTTTCCAGTGTGGAGAATGTACTGTCCCAAGCTTCAGGGTTTTGTGCAGCTGTTTTCAGAGACACTTCTAGGGACCTGTAAATTTTCAGTTCTTCCAAGGTGCTATGATCAAGGGGGAGGTGTTTACTCCTTTCCTGGCCTGTACTCTGGTCTGTGAATGACCAGGAGCACTCTTTTCTGTCTTGGAACTGTGAGGAGGATTTCCTCTACACAGCCAATACAAGCTCCACCATACCAGTGCTCCTCCTTGCCCCAGGACCACCACCCAGAACTGTGACCCAGATCCAAGCATGGGCAAAGCAAGAGAATCCTGTACCAGCAGAGAGATACCTGCAATCCCCCTCTGATCAGCCACTCAATTCCCTCTTAGTCTGTAGGCCGGAAGCTCAGGAGGCAACTGCCGCCCCAGGGCCAAGCTCAGGGACTGGGGCTGGAACCCCACTGTGCTTCTCTCTCACCACGGCAGAAACAGACTTTTCCCACTGACCTTCTAAGTTGTCTTTGGTATTCTTGGGTTGAGAAGTCTGGAAACCAACACAGCTGCCTGCAATTCAGTCCTCTGAGGCCTGCTCTATGTTTGCTGAGGCCTGCGCGCCCACGCTGAGCTGCATTCCACTCCCAGCCCGGCGCGATAGACTTTTCCAATCAACCACCCAGGTTATCTTGGGCTGGAAATTTGTTTCACTTTGTCTTTTTGTGGGTTCTGTTGCTTTAGAATTTGTTTAGAGCCATTTTTTATAGGTATTTGGAGGGGCTTGGGGGAGAGCTCAAGCAAGGTACTGCTTTTACTCCACTATCTTGGCTCCACTCCCCCCCCAACTTTTTTTGGGGGGGGCAATTGGGGTTAAATGACTTGCCCAGGGTCACACAGTTAGTGTCAAGTGTTTGGTCTGAGGCTGGATTTGAACCCAGTTCCTCCTGATTTCAGGGCCGGTGCTCTATCCACTGCGCCACCTAGCTGCCCCCTGGCCAACTTTTTAAGGAGTTGTTTTCTTCGGCATACTTTTTTCCATTTGGCTAATTGTCTTCTTTAAGGACTTGTTTTCTACAGTTAATTTTTGTCCTTCCTTTTCCAAACTATTGACTCTCTTGCATACCTCTCATTTCTTTTCCCAACATTTCTTCTACTTCTCTTATTTGACTTTTAAAATCCTTCTTAAGCTCTTCCAAGAAGGCTTTTTGGGCTGGAGACCAGTTCATATTCCCCTTTGAAACTTTGGATATGGGTATGTTGATAATGTTGTCCTCTTCTGAATTTGTGCCTTGATCTTCCCTGTCCCCATGATAAGAATCTATGGCCATTGTCCATTTCTGTTTTTTGCTCATGGTGTTTGCCTATTTCTGGACTTTTAAAAAAAGTTGAGCTCTCCTGATGGAGTGCAGGAGGCACTGACCCAAGCTTCTTGTGCTGGGAAGCCCCTGACCTGGTCCCTGGCTTTGTGTGCTGAAGCCTCAGATGCTGGCAGTTGGAAGCTGTAGGGTTCTGGCAGCTTACTTGGTGCTGGGCTGGGGTCAGCAACACTGGAGCTCTCGAGGTGGTGGTGGGGATTCTGGCCCCTGGGAGATGCCTGTTCACCAGGGCCTTGCACTCCTTTCTTTGACTCCTGCTCTCCCTAGCCTTGCACAGGGATGTTTCACTGCTGGAGAATGTCTGTCAGCCTGGAGTTTTGCCTCCTGGAGTTGTGCTTCCTGGAATTGTGCTGAGACACTGGGAGATTTGGCTGCTGGAGAAGGCTGTTGCATGTGGTGGTTTTCCAGGCTGGTGTCTACTGGTTCCCCTGCCTGTACTGAGGTACTCAGGGGGTCCTGGTGTTGGTGCTTGCCTGCTCCATCACCCTGGGGCTCAGTATCACCCCCTGGTATTCTGAGGTAGGCCTTGCTAGTGTGCCTCCTTTCCTGTACTGCTCCCCCTCCCCCAGAGCAAAAGGGGCCTTTCCTGTTAATCCCCCAAGCTTCCTGGGCTACACAACTGCTTCACACTGTCTTTCTGTTGGCTTAGCTGTTCCAGGGTTTTAACTGGGGTGACATTTTCTGGGTTTTCAGAGGTCAATAAGGGAGGCTGAAAGTGACTTACTTCTTACTCTGCTATCTTGGCTCCTGGAAGATGAACCCATGATGCTAGAATTAGAGGACTTACATCACTTGACAATGGGGGAAACTGAGGCCATTAGTGACATAGACAGTAAATAGCTAAACTGGCATTTAAAGCTGGGTTCTTGGATTCTAGATTCAGAGCTCTTGCCACACATGGAACCCACACGGCATTCATATTGTTTCCTCCAATATCATCATCATACTTTTCTTTGTTCTCTTGGGTGTTTCAATGTTTTCAGTTCAAATTTCAGAACTGCTGAGGTTCATTGTCATCTTCTCCAGAGTTATAACTACAGTGGATGACTAGGGCTTTCCTGTAGGGTACCAAACTTTAAAAGACCATGTACTTCAGCAATAGGTAAGATAAAATCAACCAAGAAACATTAGTTCCAGTAGGAAGCTACAAGATGGCCCCACCTCTTCCCACTCTGTGAGTGGCTCCCTGGTCTGGCCTAGTTCAGCTTCCTCCCCACTTGTGGCCTTCCTGGTATCCCAGAGTCTCTGTCTTCCCTTCAAGGTCTCTGCCCCTGTAGAGGTACAAGATCTCTCCTGAGGCAGAGATTTGTCCCAGCTGCCAGAATGACTAATTACAGCTTGCAACTTATCCCAAGACTACTTAGTGGCACAAGGTTCCTTCTTTATTTCCCTTAATTACATTTCTTCCCTTTGTTCCTTTACTGTGTTTGGTATCCACTTTATTGAGTCTTGAGGACCTTCTTGCTTTGTTTTTGACACTAGAGTTGATGCTTTTTCTGATGTTTTGCTGGTTTCTTTCAATCCTCTTTTTCCATTGTTTCAGAGCTCTTCCTGGTTTTGCTCATTATTTTTGATGGTTTAAAATTTTCTTTCAAGGTTTTATGTCAGTTGCGCTTTTTTTAAGGCAGTTTTGAAGAGGCAGGCTCCCTTGTGACTGCTCACTCCATCATCTTCTTGGAATCCACACTAATTTATTCTTACAAAGAGTACCTCTCACAGGATCTTGACAACTACCATCTCATGGGTAGATGCCTGCCATCCCCCCCTCTCAAATCCATTTTCAGGGTTATTGAAACAACAAGGCATCCAGAGGGAGAGACAGGAGGCAACATGTTCCAGGCAAATCAAACCACTTTGAGCACTGATGGTGACAGCTCAAGGCCCTGAGCCTAAGAGCCCTGGGAAGAACAATACCTCCAAAACGACCAGATCATGTGCAGCCTAGCCCCTGAAGCTATTAGTGAGGAGAGAAGTCATTGTGGACAAGGGAACCCACCTTCCTTATCACCACTAGCAATAGTTGCTGACCATCTGTCACCAATGGCAAATAGACAAAGGAAACCTGGGTGTGGCAGTACCCTCTAGACTGTGATCCCTGCTCCCAATCCAGCTCTTGCAGGCATCATGCAGGGAAGTGACCCTTATGTAGGAGGGTCTAACCATCCCCACCAACTGTCAGTAGGAGGATTCGGAATCATAGCATGCAACTAGGCCTAAGAGGAAATCATTTTGGCACCAATTGGTTCCCTGTTCCCTGAAACTGCACCAGCCTGTTTGCATATTCCTGGTCCAGAAGCCTCATACAATCTACCCCTCAGATACAAACTCTCTAAGCATCTAGGCAAACCAACTGGATTCCTCAGAGCTACTGGAAACTTATCCAGGAGGACACTCCAAGCCTCCTCAGCTAACAGCTTCAGATCACTAAATTCCAGATTCTGTGAGCTAAAAAGGACCTAAAAGGCTATCTACTCCACAGATCCAAACAGGAATCCCTTCTATACCATCCCTGACAAGAGCCTCTGCTTGAAAATCTCCAGGGAGGAAGACTCACTACCTCCAGAGGTAGCCCATTCCACTCAAATTATGTCTTTCCTTATGTTGACCATGAATCTGCCTCCCTGTAACCTCTCCCCACCACTGCCACCATACCCCATAGCCTTTAGTTCTACCCTCTAGTCCAAACTAGTCCTCATTTCACCTGACAGATTGGTTCTCCTCAGCCTCTCCTCCCTCCCTCCCTCCCTCTCTCTCTCTCTCTCTCTCTCTCTCTCTCTCTCTCTCTCTCTGTGAGATCTGTGATCCACTACACTGGCCTGTTGCTGGAATGCATGGGCCTGAATTGACCTGATATGTTCTACATAGGCTCAAGAATTATCTGATTCTTTCGTTCAATCACAAGATATTTCCTGGAACCACCTGCAATGGACTTTGACTATAGATGTGCATCATCACCTATCTTTATCTAATGCTCAAAGCACATCTCTCCTCCCAAATTTATTGTGAGTTGTTCTCACCTACTTTACACTTTTGATTTACTCAGGAGAGATGGCTGGGCCTTCTGTAATTACGTTAATGGCAGGGAAGTTTTACCTCCACCCTTTCAGAAGTATTTGGTGAGTTCCTCTGCTTAGAAAGAAGGGGTTAGGAATAGTATAGGTTGCTTAAGGAAAGAAGGTTTAAAACAGATGCTGAGGAGGGCAGGCTGGGATGGAAAGCCAATCAGAGAAGAGAAAAGGACAGTTGTGCAATAGCGAGGGCTCATATAGCTTATTGGATAACATACATTTGCCTTTCTGGGACTCAGTTTCCTCATCTATAAAATGAGGGAATTGGACTTTTATCTAGCTCTGATAAAGGAAGGTTAAGATCCCCCACCAGTATAGTTTTACTGTCTATTTCGTCCTGTAACTCATTTAACTTTTCCTTTAAGAATTGGGATGCTATACCATTTGACGCATGTATGTTTAGTATTGATATTACTTCATTGTCTATGGTACCTTTTAGAAAGATGTAGTTTCCCTGTTTATCCCTTTTAATTAGGCCTATTTTTGCTTTTGCTTTGCCTTACAACATGATTGCTATCCCTGCCTTTTTTATTTCGGCTAAAGCATGATAGATTATCGTGTGTGTGTGTGTGTGTGTGTGTGTGTGTGTGTGTATTCCCTCTCTGAACCAATTTAAATGTAAGTGAGGTTCAAGTGCTGCCCATCCCCCTCCATTTTCCCCTCACTTTAAAAGCTCTACCTTGTGTAACTCTTCTGTATGAGATTATTTCCCTCATTCTTCCTCTCTCTTCCCCCTTCTCCCAGGGCATCCCTCTTTCTCCTCTATCCTGTTTTTATATCATCCCAACATAATTGACTCACTCCCACAATTTCTTTCTATATAGAATCCTTCTAATTGCCCTAATAATAAGGTGCTTAGAAGATACACATATCATCTTCCCATATTGAAAGGTAAACAATTTACCCTTATTGAGTTCCTTATGATTTCTCTTTCATGTTTACCTTTTTATCCTTCTCTTAAGTTTTGTTTTTGAAAGTCAAATTTTTTACTCAGTTCTGGTCTTTTCGTCAGGAATGCTTGAAAGTTCTCTATTCCATCAAATACCCATTTTTCCCTTGGAAGGATTATACTCAGTTTTGCTGGGTAAATTATTCTTTTTTTGTGTGTGAGGCATTTGGAGTTAAGTGACTTGCCCACGATCACACAGCTAGTAAGTGTTATGAGTCTGTGGCTGGATTTGAACTCAGGTCCTCCTGAATCCAGGGCCGGTGCTCTAGCCATTGTTCCACCTAGCTGCCCCTGGGTAGATTATTCTTGGTAGTAATACCAGCTCTTTTGCCTTTTGGAATATTATATTCCAAGCTCTCTTCTCCATTAATGTGGCAGCTGCTAAATCTTGTGTGATCCTAAGTGTGGCTCCACAGTATTTGAATGGTTTCTTTCTGGCTGTTTGTAGTATTTTCTCTTTGATCTGGGAGCTCTGGAATTTGGCTATAATATTCCTGGCAGTATACATTTTGGGATCTCCTTCAGGTGGTGATTGATGGATTCTTTCAATTTCTATTTTACCCTCTGGTTCTAGGATTTCAAGGTAGTTTTCCTTGATAATTCCTTTAAATATGATTTCTAAGTACTTTCTTTGATCGTGGCTTTCAGATAATCCAATAATTCTTAATTTATTTCTCCTCAATCTGTTTTCCAGGTTAGTTGTTTTTCCTATGAGATGTCTCACATTTTCTTCTATTTTTTCATTCTTTTGACTTTGATTTATCTCTTGATGTCTCCTGGAGTCATTATCTTCCACTTGATGAATCCTAATTTTTAAGGAATTATTTTCTCCAGTAAGCTTTTATATCCTTTTCCCCTTGTGGCCAATTCTGCTTTTTAAGGAGTTATTTTCATTAGTAAATTTTCATACCTCTTTTTCCATTTTATCAATTCTGTTTTTTATGGTGTTACTTTTTTTTTTTTTTTTTAGTATTTTTGGTGTTTCTTACACTAATCCGTTAATTGTCTTTTTACAATTTTCTTCCTTTGTTTTTGTTTCTTTACCTAATTTTTCTTCTACCACTACTATTTGATTTTTAAAATCTCTTTTGAGCTCTTCCAGGAATTCTTGTTGGTCTTGTGTCCATTTCACATTTTTCTTTGAGGATTTGCTTATAGCAGTCTTCATTGTCTTCTTCTGAGTTTGGTTATTGATCTTTCCTTTCACCATAGTAACTTTTTTATGATCAGGTTTTGTTGTTGTTCACTCATTTTCACTCTATTTCTTGATTTAGAATATTAATGTTAATGTTGGGCTTTATTCCTGGTTTGTGGGGGTGGGGAGGAGGAGGAGCACTGTCCTAAACTTCAGGCTTTTTCATACTGCTGTTTTCAGAGCTAGTTTTGGAGGTTTGGAAGTTTTCATATGTTTCCAAGGTGGTGTGATCTGGGGAGAGGAGTGGTCACTGCTCTCTTGGTCTGGACTCTGGTCCTTACCAAGGAAGGGCCCCTGATCCCTTGAGATTGCAATTGATTCTGCTCCTTATGGCCCCTCCTTCCTTTGTGACTGGAAGTGATACTGCCTTTCAAGGTTTCCACTCTCTCTTGACTGAAAGTGTTCCTCTCTACCCTTGAACTATGGCCCAGAAGTGAGTATGGGCAATGGGGTTGCCAAACAGCATTTGGTCCTGTGTCCAGTGCTAGCATAGGGATCCCCTGTAATCTCTGACCATTTGCCAGGTCCTCTTACCATCTCTGGCTTGAGAGCTCTCAAAGCTGCAGCTGCTTCTGTCACTAACACTGGTGGCCAGCCTCCTCCCCCATGTCACAGGTCTCCTACGAATATCTCTGTTCTTTTTTTTTTTTTTTTACTCTGCCACTCCTGAATTTGATTTGAGACATTATTTTAAAGCTGTTTGGAGAGCTCAGTGGAATGCTCTCTCTACTCCATCACCTTGGCTCTGCCCCTAAATGAGTAACATGTTTCATCATCAGTCCTCTGGAATCATGGTTGGTCATTACATTCATTAGTTAGTGTTTTAAAACCTTTCAGTATTGTCTTTGCAATGTTGTTGTTGTGTAAATTGTACTCCTGATTCTGCTTATTTTTGGTCTGTATCACTTCATACAAGTCTTCCCAGGTTTTTCTGAAACCATGCCTTTTGTCATTTCTTATGGCATAATACTGTCCTTTATAGTCATATATCACAATTTGTTATCATTTTCCTTTGTTTCCAGTTATTTGCCATCACAAAAAGAGCTACTATAAATATTTTTTCATGTATGGGTCCTTTTCAGAAGAGTAAAGGAATCAGCTCTAACCAGCTCTGAAAGCCAAGTAGATTGTTAAATTTTCAGTGTGACCATTTACACCTTGGAATTGTCAAAAACTACAAACAAACAAAAAGCAAAAAACTCCCCACAAACCATGGTTTGATTTACCTTTAGTTCATTGTTTAGACTTAAGAAAGTGTTAATAATACAATTAAACTTCCAGGTTTGTCGTGTGTATGTTTTTGTTTTGTTTTGTTTTGTTTTTGTTTTTGTTTTTGTTTTTTTACCAGAAAGAAGGTTGTTCAACATTTCTCAATACTCCCTGGTACTTTTCCTATTTCTTTGATCTCTTTGGGGTATAAATCTAGTAGTGGTATCACTGAATCAAAGGGTATGCACAATTTAGCCATGGGCCAGGGGAAGTTGTTGGGAAAGCTCTTTCAAACTGCTTTCCAGAATGGTTCTACCAATTCACATCTTCCCCAACAGTATATTCCTCATTTGAACTGTATAGTAATATTTCTCTTCATTTAGATACCACAGCTTTTTAATTCTTCAAATGATGAGCACCCACTTGGCTTTTTGATTTTTTTGAATTGTGAACATTTCAGTATATGTAGAACCTTTCTTCTGTCTTGGACCTCCTTGCTGTACATGGCCAATAATGGGATTGCTGGGTTCAAGAGTATGAAGGATTTAGTTACTTTTCTCAAATTGCTTTCTAGAATGGTTAAACCAATTCACAATTCCACTGACAGTATATTAGTGCACCCATATTTCCATAGTCCCTCTAACATTGACTATTTCCATCTTTTGACATATTTGCTCATTTGCTTAGTGTGAAGTAAATTCTAAGATTTGTTTAATTTTGCATTTCTCTTATTAGTAGTGATCTGGAACATATTTTCATGTGGTTGGAGACTAAACTCTTGGGGGGAAAATCACAAACATTATCCCCCTCCCCGAGGGGTGGCTAAGGAAATATCAATAACCACTGATCCATATGGCTACTTTCTAATCTCCACAAAATTTTGATGGGAACAACGTTTGCAGCCATCCCTGGTGAAGGTGTTAGAAGAGAATAAGTGGACTGTCACAAACAATATTCCACATAGAGTTAAAGTTGCAGAATTGATTGAAAAGTCAGTTTCAGTTTCTGGGTGTCAGTTTTCTTCTCTATTAAACATGAATGTCAGATCAGATGATTTGGAATGACTTTCAGTTCAGACAGTCTATGATTCCTTGCATTTGCTAGTTGACTGGATCTGAGTACTTCAGCCCACTGTGCAGAGCAGCATCTATCCTGCCTTCTCATCCAGGAAGCTCTTTATCCACAGCTTTCTAAAAATCCACCATCTCTGCTCTCCCCAGTGTTCCCGAGGCCTTCCCTTTTTCCTGAATCTTTGAGTATTTGGTAGATTCCAGCACAGCCCTGAAGCAATGCATCTGTTATCCTTCACTGATTGGTCCTGGATGAGCACATCTCCTTTCCCTAAGTATGGTCTTTTACACCACCTCTCTCACACAAGCCATTCCTTATAATAAGCTGTAGCCAGCTCATGCCCACCATACATCTCTCCATTGCCCTTTGGGCAGCCTCCAATTTGGATTCTTTGGAGAACATAGTGATCCATGACTTGCAGTCATATAGCGTAGCCAGGAGAATACTGACATTAAAAAGATGAGCTTTTGCCTTGGTAAGCAAACTATATTAGGCAGGGACATTTGTAAGAAAAACCACACCGGGCTTTTCATTACAAATGCAGCTATAAATGCCTTTAGACTCTTGTTTTGAATCATCCCCATCCATTCCATTAGCACTGATCATAATTTCTTTCATATCTCTCCATGATGCCTATTACAAGACAGCTCTGTACACAGTGGATGTTTAATAAGTGCTTTAATTGGCAGGATGGAATGATGTTTCCTGAATTCTTGCTGTTCTGTGCTTCTGTAGCCAGTTTTTACTACAGAATTCCATTGAATTTGACAATCATTTATGTGTTTTGTTTTTGCTTTTTGGTGAGGCAATTGGGGTTAAGTGACTTGCCCAGGGTCACACAGCTAGTAAGTGTCAAGTGTCTGAGGCTGGATTTGAACTCAGGTCCTCCTGACACCAAGGCTGGAACTCTAGCCACTGCTGCCACATAGCTGCCTCTGACAATCATTTATTAAGTATGTATTATGTACCAGGTGCTTTGAATACAAAGAAAAGGATTAAGCAATAAAGAGGCTCATGGAGGCTATGGTAATAATGGAGACTGCTGGGGGGGGGGGGCTCACCATATCCTCTCTGCTGCCCAGGTTCCAACCTTTGGGGTCATTCCTGTGACCTTTCTCTTTTGCTTACCCTCGGCATGGCTTCCATCATACCAGGCAAGGGCTTGGATGAATGAGATGAAATGCAGTTAGAATGGATGTCAATTCTAACTCCATTTCATCTCATCTCATTAGTCCAAGCCCTTCTCTCCACTCACGTAGCCACTGCACTAGTCCAGGTTCTGATGCCCTCTCATGCAGACTATGGCAATGGCCTCTGAATCGGTCTTCCTGTCTCTGATCTTCCCCTCCTCCAATCCATCCCCATTTAGGGAGAGACAATATGTGAGTACCTCTGTACAAACAGCTATGTTAAAGGATATCGACTGGGCAGATTGGAGAGAATCAATAGAGGGAAAGCGTTACATTAAGGGGATCTGGAAATGCTTCCTGTAGAAGGTAAAGTTTTTTTTTTCTTTCTTTTTTTTTTTTATTCCATGATGATAAGATCTTTTATTTTTTTTTTAAATTTTTTCTTTTGGTAATTGTTTTTTTGTTTTCAACATTTACTTCCACAAGATTTTGAGTTCCAAATTTTCACCCCATCTCGCCCCTCCCCCCACCCCAAGATGGCATGCATATACCCCTTCCCCTAGTCTGCCTTCCCTTCTATCTCTCCCCCCCTTCTCTTATCCCCTTCCCCTTCAATTGTCCTGTAGGGCAGGATGGATTTCTGTACCCCATTTCCTGTATTTCTTATTTCCCAGTTGCATGTGAAAACATTTTTTTAAACATGTGTTTTTAAAACTTTGGGTTTCAAATTTTCTCCCTTCCTCCCTCCCCACCCACCCTCATTGAAAAGGCAAGCAATTCAATATAGGTTATACATATGCAGTTATGCAAAACACTTCCATAGTAGACAGGCCGTGAAAAACTACCTCTATTTCCCTTAATCCGATCCTGCCCCCCCCCACATTTGTTCTATTCTTTCTTGTGACCCTGTCCCTCCTCAGAAGTATTTGCTTCTGATTACTCCCTTTCCCAATCTGCCCTCCTCTCTATCATTCCCCTACTCTCTTGTCCCCTTCCCCCCCCCCCCATTTTCCTGTAGGGTAAGACAGATTTTCACGCCCAGTTGAGTGTGTATGTTATTCCCTCCTTAAGTCAAATCCTAAGAGAATAAGATTCACTCATTCCCTCTCACCTTCCCCCTTTTCCCCTCCATTGCAAGGGCTTTTTCTTTTCTGTTTTTTTTTTGTAGGATAATTTACCCCATTCTACCTCTTCCTTTCTCCTTCTCCTAGTATATTCCTCTCTCACCCCTTAATTTTATTCTCCAGATATGATCCCTTCATTTTCAACTCACCCTTTGCCCTCTATCTATCTATATCTATATATATGTACATATAATTTTTTCCCCTCCAACTACCCTAATACTGACAAAGGTCTCATGAGTTACAAATATCATCTTTCCATGCAGGAATGTAAACAGTTCAACCTTAATAAGTCTCTTATGATTTTCTCTTTCCTATTTACCTCTTCATGTTCCACTCGAGTCTTGTATTTGAAAATCAAATTTACTATTCAACTCTGGTCTTTTCATCAAGAATGTTTGAAAGTCCTCTATTTCACTGAATGACCATTTTTTCCCCTGCAGGATTATACTCAGTTTTGCTGGGTAAGTGATTCTTGGTTGTAATCCTATCTCTTTTGCTCTCCGGAATATTATATTCCATTCCCTGCAGTCCCTTAATGTAGAAGCAGCTAAATCTTGTATTATCCTGATTGTGTTTCCACAATACTTGAATTGTTTCTTTCTGGCTGCTTGTAATAATTTCTCCTTGACCTGGGAACTCTGGAATTTGGCTACAATATTCCTAGGAGTTTTCCCTTGGGGATCTCTTTCAGGAGGAGATTGGTGGATTCTTTCAATTTCTATTTTGCCCTCTGGTTCTAAAATATCAGGACAGTTTTCCTTGATAATTTCTTGAAAGATGATGTCTAGGCTCTTTTTTTGATCATAGCTTTCACATAGTCCAATAATTTTTAAATTCTCTCTCCTGGATCTATTTTCCAGGTCAGTTGTTTTTCCAATGAGATATTTCACATTGTTTTCTAATTTTTCATTCTTTTGGATTTGTTTTACAGTGTCTTGATTTCTCATAAAGTCACTAGCTTCCAATTGCTCTATTCTAATTTTTAAGGAAGTGTTTTCTTCAGTAATCTTTTAGACTTCCTTTTCCATTTGGCCAATTTTGCTTTTTAGGGCATTCTTCTCCTCATTGGCTTTTTAGACCTCTTTTGCCATTTGGGTTAGGCTATTTTTTAAGGTGTTATTTTCTTCAGTATTTTTTGGGGTCTCCTTTAGCAAGCTGTTGAGTTGTTTTTCATGATTTTCTTGCATCACTCTCAGTTTTTCCTCTACTTCTCTTACTTGCTTCTCAAAATCCCTTTTGAGCTCTTCCAAGGCCTGGGACTGATTCATATTCTTCTTGGAGGCTTTGGATGTAGGAGCTTTGGCTTTGTTGTCTTCTTCTGGTTGTATGTTTTGATCTTCTTCGTCATCAAAGGAAGATAATATAGTCTGACTCTTTTTGCACTGTTTACTCATGATCCCGGCCAATTACTTGAGTTATAAACTCTTTGTTAAGGTAAAAGTCTGCTTCCAATGTGAAGAGTGTACTGTCCCAAGCTTCGGGGGTTTGTACAGCTGTTTTCAGAGGTACTTCTAGGGACCTGTAAATTTTCAGTTCTTCCAAGGTGGTATGATAAGGGGCGAGGTGTTTCCTCTCCACAGCCACAGCAAGCTCCACCACACCAGCATTCCTCCTAGCCCCAGGACCGCCCCTCAGAACTGTGACCCAGATCCAAGCACAGGTAAAGCAAGGGATTCCTGCCTCAGCACTGGCAAAGAGATCCTTGCAATCCCCCTCTGATCAGCCACTCAATTCCCCCTCAGTCTGTGGGCCAGAAGCTCAGGAAACAGTCGCTGTCCCGAGGGCATGCTCGGGACTTGTGGCTGAGACCTAGCTCCTCTCTCACCGCAGTCACAGACTTTTCCTACTGACCTTCCACGTTGTCTTTGGCATTCCTGGGTTGAGAAGTCTGGAAACCGCCACAGTTGCCTTCGATTCAGTCCTCTGAGGGCTGCTCCAGGGTCGCTGTGGCCTGCGCGCCCACGCCGCACTGCACTCCTCTCCCAGCCCGGTGCGATATACCTTTCTGATCAACCATCCAGGCTGTCTTTGGCTGGAAATTTGTTTCACTCTATCTTTTTGTGGGTTCTGCTGCTTTAGAATTTGTTTAGAGCCATTTTTTTAAGGTATTTGGAGGGCTTTGGGAGAGAGCTCAAGACAGTCACTGCTTTCCCTCCACCATCTTGTCTCCACCCTCAAAGGTAAAGTTTTAACTGGAAAGACTTACTTGAACTGATTCTGAGTGAAGTGAACAGAACCAGGAGAACACTGTACACCGTAACAGTCACATTGTGCAACGACCAACTATGATAGACTTAGCTCTTCTCAGCATTGCAGACTTATGATGGAAAATGCTGACCACATCTAGAGAAAAAGTGAATGCAGATTGAAGTATACTATTTTCACTTTTTTGTTTTTTTGTCTTTCTCATAGTTTTCCCTTTTGTTCTGATTCTTCTTTCACAACATGACTAATGTGAAAATATGTTTAACATGATTGTACATGTAGAGCCTATATCAGACTGCTTGCTGTCTTGGGGAAGAGGGAGGGAAAGGAGAGAGGGAGAAGAATTTGGAACTCAAAATCTTACAAAGATGAATGTTGAAAACTATCTTTCCACGTAATTGGAAAAATACTAAAGTAAAAGAAAAAGAAGACAAAGTTTTATCTGGGACTTGAAAGAAGCAGGGAGATCCAAAAGGGAGAGAGGAGGAGGGAGAGCATTCCAGGCATAGGAGGCGGCCCAGAACCAAGAGATGGAGTGTTGTGTGTGAAGAGCAGCAGCAAGTGGGGAAGAGTAAAGTGTAAGAATACAGGAAAGGATAGGGAGCCACTGGACTTTATCATGCGGGCTGGGGGAGGTGGGAGGGGAATGTGTTCAGACTTGTGCTTTAGGAAGATTAGCTGAGTGGAAGATGGACTAGAGTGGGTCGAGACTTAAGGCAGAGAGAACAGCCAACAGGATATTGTAGTAGTCCAGGCATGAGGAGAAGAGAGTCTGTACCAGGGTAGTGGAAGTGTCAAAGGAGAGAAGGTCTATAAGAAATGTTTTACAAAAGAATGAATGTCAGGGCTTGGCACCTGACTGGACATGAGGGATAAGACAGAAGACTGGAGGATGACACCTAGGTGGTGAGCCTGAGTGACTGGGAGGATGGGGGTGCCCCTAATAATAAGAGAGAAGTTAAGAAGAGGGGAGGGTTTGGGGAAAAGATGAGATCTGTTTTGGACACGTTGAGTTTAAGATGAGACATCCACCTTAACCCATCCAATAGGCAGTGGGAGATGCAAGACAGGAGGTCAGGAGAGAGGTTATTGCTGGAAAAATGGAGAGGAGAATCATCTACATGGAGATAATAGTGGAATCCATAGGAGTTGATGAGATCATCAGATGAGGTGGTATAGAGGGAGAAGACAAGAGGGCCCAGGAAAGAGCAGACAGAGGTCAGACAGGTAGGAGGAGAACCAGGAGGGAGCAGTGTTATGAAAAACTAGAGAGAAGAAAGTAGCAAGGAGAAAAGTTTGATTGGCAGTGTCAAAGGCTTCGGAGAGGTCAAGAGGAAAGAAGATTGGGAAAAGACTATTTGATGTGGCAATTGGGAGTTCATGGGTAACTTTGGAGGGAGCAGTTTCAGTTGAATGATGAGGCTGGAAGCCAGACTGCAGAGTTAAGAGAGTTAGGTGTAGTTCAGTCTACAGCCTATTTTTTAAAAAATATAATTTTATATTATTCAGTGTATGAAAACCCACCTTCTCTCTCCCTTCTCCCCCAATTGAAAAATAAAGAAAAATAAAATACTTGTAACAAATACGCATAATCAAGCAAAACAAATCCCCACCTTGGCCCTATCAAAAAAAAGTCTCAATTTGCACCCTGAGTCCATCATCTCTCTGTCAGGAGGTGGGTAGCATGTTTCATGAGAAGTCCTTTTTAATTGATGCTGCTCATTGAGTTTATCAGAGTTTCCCCCACCCCTTTTATAAAGAAGTTGGTGAGGGAGGAATGTCTTCAGTAGGTTTAATGCATTCTGCTTCTGCTCCTATGTGTGTCTATTCTTCCCTCTTTTGACTAGTTCAGATGAAAATGAGGTTGAAATGTTGCCTGCTTCCCCCACCGCTTCTTCCTTGCCGTTTGTGCACCCCAATTATGTGAGATAATTTCCCCTGTCCCTCCTCTCCTTTTTCCTTCCTCAGTGTATTTCCCCCTCCCTTTTCTTTATTCTTTTAAATTCATCAAAACATTTTTAGAAATTTGTCTCAGGTCCTCTATCTTAACTAGATGCCCTCTATGACCCCTAATGATGAATTCTGAGGAGGAAACACATATGTGATCTCCCCATATTATAATTTAAATACTTCACCCTTGTAGTCTCTTATAATTGCTTGCTCATATTTACCTTTTTATGTTTCTCTTGATTCCTGTGTTGGTATTTCAAAGTTTCTACTCATCTGTGGTCTTTTCAATAGGAATTATTGGAGGCCCTCTATTTCATTAAAGGTCTATCATTCCTCCCCTGTAAGATTATACTGTTTTTCTGTGTATATTATTCCTGGTTGTAAACCTGTATCTTCTGCCTTCTGAAACTTATTTCAAGTGACAGCTGCTAAATCTTAGGTGATCCTGACTGTGGATCCTTAGTATGTCTCTTCTTTTTCTGGCCACTTGCTCAATTTTTTATTTGACCTGAACCTGAAAGCTTCCAATTTTGGCTCTGTGTTCTTGGGAGTTTTCTATGTTGTGATTTTTCTTAGGAGGTGACTGGGGGATTCTTTCTATTTTTACTTTGTTCTCTGATTCTAACAGATTTGGAAATTTTCTTTTATCGTTTCTTGAAAATGATGATATCATTTCTTTTGGTCATGTATTTCAGGTAGTCCAAAGACTCTCAAATTATGTCTATTTGATACGTTTTCTAGGTCAGTTGTTTTTGCTATGAAATACCTTATTTTTTTAAAATTTTTATAGTTTTTTGACTTTGTTTGAACATTACTTATCGTCTTGTGGCATCATTAACTTCTATTTGGTCCATTCTGATTTTTAAAAACAATTAATGGTATTTTATTTTTTTCCCAATTGTCAAGACAATTTTTAGCATTCATTTTTGCAAGATTTTGAGTTCCAAATTTTTCTCCCTCCCTCTCTCCCTCTACTTTCCCGTTCCAAAAATGGTAGGCAATTTGATATAGGTTATACATGTGCTATCATGTAAAACATTTTTCCATAGTAGTCACAGTTGTGAAAGAAGAAACAGATCAAAAAGATAAAAACCATGAAAAAGAACAAAGCAAGCAAAAAAAGTCTGCTTCGATCTGCATTCAGAGGCCATCAGTTCTTTATCTGGATGCGGACAGCATTTTCCTTAGTGTATCCTTTGTACTTGTCTTGAGTCATTGTGTTGCTGAGAAGAGCTGAGTCATTCATAGTTGATCATCACACAATCTTACTGATACTGTGCACAATGTTTTCCTGGTTCTGTTCATTTCACTTTGCATCAGTTGGTACAAGTCTTTTCAGGTCTTTCTGAAATCATCCTGCTCAATAGTATCCCATTACATTCATATACCACAGCTTGTTCAGCCATTCCCCAATTGATGAGCATCCCTTCAACTTTCAATATTTTGCCACCACAAAAAGGGCTGCTATAAATATTTTTGCACATGTAGGTGGTCCATTCTAATTTTCAAGGAGTCGGTTGCTTGAGTAAGGTCTTGTATCTCTTGTGCCAACCTATTAATTACCTTTCCAACTCTTTCTTCCATAGCTTTCATTTTCCCCATTCTCCCCTAGCACTCTCACTTCAATTGTTTCCTCTAGTCCTCTCATATCAATTATAAAATCACTTTTAGCTCTTTAAGAAAAGAAAAACTCTAGGTTCTCCTCTTCTAGGAATTCTACTTGAGTTTATACCCAAGCTATGTTTTCCTTTTAGGCTTTGCTTGTAGATGTTTTGGAGTCTTTTTCTCCTCACTTTGTG
The DNA here is from genome assembly GCF_900497805.2 of Vombatus ursinus. NCBI lineage: Eukaryota > Metazoa > Chordata > Mammalia > Diprotodontia > Vombatidae > Vombatus > Vombatus ursinus. Next base: position 1,495,450 of record NW_020954597.1, on the reverse strand, counting down.
TCTTGAGCATCCCTGTTACCAGAACTCTTTATGGTAGGATTCTTTTTTGTTTGCTCATTCTTCTATCCTTACTTCTTGACTTTGAACATTGCATTAGGGCTAGGTTTTATGTAATTCTAGAGGGAATGTCTAGGCCATGCTTGATCACGTTTTATGTCCTTAGGGGTCCTGCTGCTGCCTTCTTGGAGAATTTAATGTTGTGCTATTCCAGAATCTATGTGACAGCTTAGTCTGGTGACCTACAAGCTTTCAGTGCACCTAAAGTGTTTTGATCAGGGGAAAACTCAAGAATTGCCTTTGTATTCTGAGCTCTGCAAGTTTCTGACCTGAGTTTTGAATCCAAACAACATAACTGTGGACTTGCCTTTGGTTGGAGCTCTAGTCTGCTGGACTAGACTGCTTCTGGACTCAGCCATCATTTTGTAGTTGAAGAAACTGAGGCAAACAGAGGTTAAGTGTAAAACAGAGGTTAAGCCCAGGATCACACAACTAGTAAATGTCTGAGGTTGGACGTGAACTCAAGTCTTCCTGACTTCAGGCCCAGTGCCCTTACCACTGTGCTCCCTAGCTGCCCTATACTCCTAAGTGCAGACTGAACTAGATTTGTGACCCAGCAGTGGGAAGTCAGTGACAAGGCTTCTTGAACACGATCCTGGTTCTCTTTGATGGATCCAGGATTTCTTACCCTGGCGCACAGCAGGGGGCAGGCCTTTATTCAGTACCCTTGATGGAAAGGACCTGGGCACGATGAAATAATTCACTATGCTTTCAACAAATTCCTGATTCCGACTTGCTCTGGTGAGTTTTCTCGATCTTTGTGGAATGGTTGTAGGCAAAAGCTTGGTCGCACTTCTTCATTCCACCCTGCCGTCTTGGCTGGGCTCCAACAATCAGGGAAATAGGGCAGTTGGCCTGGGTGGGTGGGGGCCAGAGAGACATCTGTTGTTGCCAGTCATCCTAAGGATACCTCCATTAGCCACCCCCCATGTCTGTGTCCCTGTCTGTCTTTCTATACCTCTCTGTCTCTCTGTGTGGGTGCAGGCACCTTGTAAAAGTTGAGGGCAGCTCTGAAGAGTTGCCTTTATTTGAGTGTTGTTTCCTGTGTATCTGTGTTCTTCTGTGTTGTGGCTGTCCCAGGAGAAAGTCTTGGGTATTGAGTCCTGAGCCCTCTCCTAATTTCTTGGGCATGTCTGGATTTGAGGTGACAGGACCCCCAAAACTAGTAGTTGTAGGACCCTGATAATGCTAACACACAGCATGACATCTGGAGACCTGGAGGGTCCCTGGGCTACACTATTAGGAAATGACTGCCATTTGCTTCTATTTCTTCTTCAGACAAGGAGAGGTAGCCTTTGACCTCTTTGCAAGTTTCTTGGAGGGGCCTTTCCTATGCAAATGCTCCAGAGTCCGTTCTGAGTCTGAAATGCATGTCCATTCAATGGGACATCCCACCAGATCCAACCACCATCTCCACTGTGTTGGCAGGTCAGAACAATCCAGCACCAACAAGCTGTGTGACCTTTGGCAAGTCAGTATCCATCCTGGGTGTTAGTTTCCCCTTCTGGAAAATGAACAGGTCTGATTCTCTCAGGGCTCTTAAGCTGGGGTCTATCTACCCCTATCTAGAACTAAAATGCAAATGGATTTTCTCCACAGAAGCCAAAAAGGTGACAAGTCCCAGAAATCTCTGAACTCCAAAGCCCCTTCCAGTTTTAAGTCCTGTGAATGGGTTAGTTACCATAAACCAACTTGACATTTTCAGGCATTAAAGAATTCCCCTAATGACTGAAAAGAGTGAGAAGGGACATTACCGGGTCATTCCCACTTCAATTGGATCTATAGGATGACTCAATTTTCTTACTTGCAACAGGGGCGTAATTAAATAAAGCCTGTATATTGTCATCTGGGGGCAGGAAGGGACATGAGGATCACAGAATTTAAGAGCTGGGAAGGACCTTTAAGGTCATCTAGTCTAGGGCCTCGAAGCCACATGTGGCCCTCTAGGCCCTCAAGCACGGCCCTTTGACTGAATCCAAACTTCACAGGACAAATCCCCTTAACAAAAGGATTTGTTCTGTAAAACTTGAAGTCAATCAAAAAGCTGCACCTGAGGACCTAGAGGACCACATGTGGCCTAGAGGCCTAGAGGTTCCCCACCCCATCTAGTCTAAGCCCCACTTATTTACAGATGAGGAAATTGAGGCACAGAGTTGCAGTGACTTGGTCAAAGTCACACACCTCGTAAGTGTGAGAGCCACAACTCGAGCTCAGGGGTTCTCATTTGCAGATACAGGCTTCTTTTTCCTGTGCTAAGGTGCCTTTTCACTCTAACCCTATGACCCTTTCATTCATTGGTTGTGCTACCTCTTCCACTCCTGGTCCGTCCAGTCAGCTCTTTGGATCTGGCCTTCCACCGTCCCTCATGGGCTCAAGGGGAAGTCTGACTTCAGTGTGTTTGTTGCCTTCTTGTGTTTGGTGTAATGTTAAAGATTCTGCCAGCTGTGGATTCTCCAGCTGCACATCTGGAACTCTTGGCTGACTTGTTGAACTCCCTCCCAGGGATTTCTCTAGGGAGTGGGGAGGTGTATTAAGGCTAGAACAGCTGCCTGCAAATGAAGGCTCCAGAGTCCCCAGGCCGCTCTCCCCTCCCCACCCCCAAGCTCCACCCTGGCCATCAGGTTTCCCCATTTGTTCACCGAAGGGATACTTTAGCTCTTGTCAGGAGAAAAGATTCAATTGTCCTTGAGCTTTAGAGCTCAGCGGGACTTTAGAACGTGGAACACAGAACGCCGCAGCTCAGGAAAGACCCCAGAACCTAAACTGTCCCAGGTGGGGGAGGGCCTCGGAGACCTTAATTATCCCAAACTCTTCACTTCACAATGAGGAAATGGGAGGGGGTGTGGTGGGGAGTCACTCGTTCGGGCTTACTTACATAGCTAGCTAGTGCCAGAGACAGAACGAAAACCCAGATTTCCTGATCGCTCAAGCCAGTATTCTCACATCATATTCAAAGAACTCTACTGCCCCTCCCCTTCAAGAACCTTAGTAAGTGGTTATCGAATGAATGAACGGCTAGCTCAGTCCCCTCGGGCTGGCCCCATGACCGGGTCTCTTGCTCCAACTTCTCTGTCAGACTCTGTCTTCCCTCACCCCTACCCCTAGCCCTTCTCAGACCCCTCGGGCTGGCCCCAAGACTGGGTCTCTTGTGTTCCCTCCTCCTCTGTCTGTGGCTGTCCCCCCTTCCCCCCCTCCCCCACTCCCCCTTTGGCTCCCAGGCCGTGGCTGCTCCCGGGATTCCTGTCCCGGCTTCGTCGGTGCGCCAGCTGCCTGCGGCTTGGACCTCGGCCCTGGCTGGCAGGTTTCATTCCAAAGCCATAACTGTTTTAATTACTTGGTCTGTGAGACCCCTAGAAGGGAGAAAGCGACCGAGAAGGACCGCGCTGGGTTAGGTGGGGGCACTGGGAGGTGGCCAGCAAACTTTTCTCCGCCCAGAGCTCGTTTTCCACCAGGTTCAGTTCCACAAGCACTTAGTTGGCGCCTGCTGTGCGCAGGGAAGGCACTGAGCGTGGAGTGGAATCGAGTTGGGATCCGGCTCCCTGTGTTCCCTTCGAGACCGAAACAGGCACCGGACGAGAGCTCGCCTTTCCAGAGCGCCACTCGTACGGTTAGCCTCCCCCCCCCGGCAGGCGCCCAAGGGTTAACTGGAGGCGGAGTCCAGAGCTGAAAGGCAGCCGCTCCCGCCAACGGGAACGGGAAAAGCGGGAAGCTGGGGGAGGAGCGAGCGGTCTGGGGCGGGGCCGCACGCGGTCCGGCCCCGCCCCCTGAGCGAGGGGCCGGGGTGGAGTCGTGGGGGTGGGGTGGGGCGCGGGGCGCCGGGCGCCGGCAGGCGGCGCTGATTGGGTGGTGGAGCCGTCCCTCCGCGGTCACGGGGCGGGGCCAGACCGCGCCCCCGCCTCCCTCTGCCCGCCCGCCCGCCCGCCCCCCCGTCCGCGGAGTGGGGCCGCACACGCGGCTGCTCCCCACTCCGGCCCGCCCAGCCGCCGCCTCCGCCTCGGCCGTCTGTCCGTCTGTCCGGCCGTCTGTCCGTCCGGCCGTCGGTGCGTGTGTGCGTCCGAGGTGCAGCGGCCGCGGGTGCCCCGAGCCCCCGGCCCATGGCCGCTCGGTAGACGCTCCTGACAGGGCTCCTTCCGAGAGTGCCGGCCCAAGCAGCAGACGCGGCGGCGCGAGGCCCGCGGGCCTCCCGGGCGGACGAACGGGCGTGCGTGCGTGCGTGCGTGCCAGAGAGTGCGGGAGGCCCCCCCCGGAGGCCATGGGTTTCGCCCAAGAGGCGGCAGCGGCGCGCGGGGAATCCGGGCCAATCGCCGGGCCGGTCACCGGGCCGGGCCGCCGCCGGGCCAGCCAGCGGGGCTGCGGCTGTCGCCGGGGTCCGGCTTCGGCGGGCGCCGGGAGCAGCTGCCGCCTCTTCCTGGCTTTCTTCACGCTGTCGCTGGCCCTCCACCTGCTGACGCTCTGCTGCTACCTGGAGCTGCGCTCTGAGCTGCGGCGAGAGCTTGCAGCCGAGGCCCGCCGCGCCCCCGTCCCCGCCGGGCCGCCCGCCGGGACCCCCGACGCTACCATTGATGCCTCCCGGGACGCCTTGGCCGCCCGTCGCCGCCGCCAACGCGGGCAGCTGCCACCTCTACTCCAAGAGCAGCAGCAACTGTTGCCACCGCCCAAACCCGAGCCCAGGGACACGGCGCTTCTCCCCGGCCCTGGGGACCCGCAGCAGGTGAGTCACCCCTCCTGCCGGGCGGCCCAAGGAGGGGGGGAAGGAGGGTACACCTGCTCCCCTGCGGTACTGATCGCCTGTCACCCTCTGCCGCGGTAACCGGGAATGTCACTAAGTAACTAGCAAAACTCATTCAGTTTGAAAGTAACTCACCAAGTCAGTCACAAAGTTACAAAGTAACTGGCAAAGTTCCTTACAAAGTTACTCACAAAGTAATTGGCAAAGTAACTGGCGAAGTAACTTAAGGAAGATGGTCACAAAGTAACTGGCAAAGTAACCTACAAAGTTGGTCACAAAGTAAGTCACGAGGTAATTCACCAAGTCACAAAGTAACTGGAAAAGTAATTCCCCGAGTCAGTCGCCAAGTAAGCTAAGTAACTGGCAAGGTAACTCACCGAAGTCAGCCACAGAGGACCTGGGAAAGAAATTCGTTAAGTTTTAGTCAAACACGACCTGGCAAGGTAGCTAAGTCAGTCAAAGTATTAAGCCAGTTGCAAGCCAAATGGCAGTCGTTGCACTAACCAGGGAGTGGAGGCAGGCCCCTTGGGGGGACTGCATCTTCATGCCTCAGGGTGACTACTACCTCTCAGCAGCTTACAAGGCTGCCAGCAGCAACCAGCTGCCAACAGCTCAAGTGAGTGCCGTGTGCCCCAGGGAAGTAACTCTTTAACCAACTCCGTGTCAGACCATGTGAGATGATTTGGTTTTTACCTGCAATTTGAGATCCATACCAGCTGGGTCATTCCTTGGGAAGGGCTCACTACCTCCAGGCTATTTAAAAAGTCTGGGGAAACACTCCCTTTCCACCTTGTTGCATGTTGCCTCCGTCCCTGGGGGCTGAGGATGGGGAGGGAGGAGTGTCCAGTAGCCACATGCTGAAGAAATGAGATCTCCCCAGAGGAGCCAGAGGCAGCCTAACAAGAGACTGTATTATGTGTGTATGAACTTTCCGGTGGTTTGGTTTCTTTGAATCGGTCAACTTTTACTTTTTTTCTCCTCTCATAGTTAACCCTTTGAGGGTACACTGAGAGCCATTCTATTTGAGATTGAATTGTTTGTAAAGTGTAATGAATGCATTGAAATGGCTTTCTGGCTTGATCACAGAACAGTCACAGTCAGTCATATGTTTTTATCGCTCGGGAAGCAGAGGGCAGCCGGGGTCAATCATGTGCTTGAAGGCCAAGGGTGAGTCTGGCATTCTCTCTGAAATATAAGAACTCAGTAGCTTACTGTGCAGTAAGGGTGCAGGGGGGCATGCATTCACAGGGCTGTAGAATTGGGCATTACTATTGAGGAAAACTGAATATTGCTGAACCTTCTCTGGTTTAGATTTTGTTACTTCCAGGCTTCTCTTGCTTTGCTAGCAGGCTCTGACTTATAGAAGAGGGCTGATCAAAGAAGATGCAGGCAAAGTGAGCTTCCTAAGCTCGCAACTTTACGTTCTGTAGCAAAATGATAATTAAGTGAGATTTTGGCTCCTTTCAATAACTTTCTCCCCACCCCTTCAATCTTGTTCTCTCCTTCCTCAGTAGAAATACTTTGCAATTGGACCCTAATGGAAAAGTAAAGGAATTCAGTATCCTTTTTTGGCATTCAATATATAGGTGGTCCCATGTTTATAGTCTGTTGATTAACAGAATGTCTGAACCTCTGAGGCTTCTGTTCTTGGGGGAAAGAGGCTAGGAGTGACCTCTAATGGGGTTTGGGGCACCTATTCTCCTAGAACATTTCATACGGTCCCGCCTAAGTTTTAAACCTCTACCTTCCTATCAGGCCTGAAACTATGCTGTCTTTCTTACTACATTTGGGCTGTAGACACATTAGTACCTTATTTTTCTCTTGCCCCTAGTCAGGGTCAGAGAGAGGATCTTGTTAGCTGGACTGATTCAACTTCATCTTTCCTATTTTCCTTGAATCTTTGAAGCTTTCGGGAAAAGTCAGGCAGTTTTAAAAGTGGCTTTAGCTTAGGTGAACTTCTGCATATCTCGAAGGCAATGGTTTGAGTCTTCTTCGGTGAGTGTCCAAATTGAGCCATTTCTAATCAAATGGCTCCTGTGGAGTTCTGGGTCAAGTTTCTGGTGCTCTAGGGCATCCTCTGCTGGCTGGGCTGGGATATATAATTATAGTATATGCTGACAGATGTGGATGCATAAGTAGGGAAGTTAATAGCTTTTCGGGTTCTGGCCATGTAGGTCAGATTTTTGTATTTTATTTTTCAAAACAAACAGCTGCTGTGGCAGCAGTGGCTCTTGGGAGAGATGAGAAATGTGTATACTCCAGTGTGCCATGTGCTCTCCATCAGACCATCTATAAGTAGCAAAGCCAAACAAATGAGAGAGAAACTCCTAGAAAATCTCGTGAAGACATGAATGGACTGAATAGTGTCAAACCAGCTACTGGGTATAATAAGATAATAGACTTAAGCATCACGGGCTTAGAGCTAGAAGAGGCCCCCCCCCCCCCTCATTTGATAGAGGAAGAAACTGAAGCTCAGAGAGGGTAATTGACTTTCCTAAAGTCTCACAGGTAATAAGGATAGAGTTGAGATTCAAATTCAGATACTGTGATTCCAAATCCAGAAATTTTTCCCCAACAACATGCTTTCAAACTCCACATAAGATGATTGCCTCTGAGTTCTTGGCTGCAACCCAGGCTTTAGGAGCTATCGTAGGCTGTTGTCTGAAGCTCCTGGCCCAGTGTCCTGCTGGGCCCCAAAGACCAAGAATACAGGCAGTGAGGGGAAAGCAGGAAACACGATCTTCCCCTGGTACAAAGCTGGGGGAGGGGGAGGGGGAGGGTACCACAGGTGCTTCTGGTAGTTAATGCCCTTCCAGTAAGACACAAAGCTGGAGATGTTCCCAAAGAACATGACTAAATGGCTGGGGCCTGGGAGGGGTTGGAGAATTTTTAGTATGAGGAGAGACTACAAAGCCCTGAGTGATCTTGGCTCCAAGGACACGTGAGTGGCTCTGAACTCACGCAGCATATAGGATGAGTGGCTCGCTGGGACTCAGGTTAGGAGAGACCTCTTGAAACTTGTGGGACAAATGTATTTTACCTTTAACATCTCATTACCCCAAGAAGTGGGACAGATAGAGATGGGATGGATAAGTTTGTAGAAAGATTGGATGGATGACTTAATGACCTGGCAAAGAATTTCAGAAAGTGGGGGCAGTATGGAGCATGTTTCTTACCTTTGCACACGATAAGCCTGTGTAGCTACCTCTTCTTACAAAATGTCCCTTGATTGCAACTGCTAGACAAGATGCTGGGCTAGGTGGCCCCTTGATCTGACCCAATATGGCACCCCCTATGTACCTCCCTTAAGTATGGTTGGGGTGGATGAATAAGGTCACTTAGTTAACAAGCATTTGTTAAACACTTACTGTGTGCCAGGTACTGTGCTAAACACTGGAGGTACAAAGAAAGGCAATAGATAGTCCCGTCCCTAGAGGAGTTTACAGTCTAACGGGGTAGACATGTTAACAACTATATACAGACAAGATTTATGAAAGATAAATAGGAAATAATCAACAGAAGGAAGGCATTCGAATTAAGATGGATTGGGAAAGGCTTCCTGTACGAGGAGGGATTTTAGCTGGGACATGAAGGCAGCTGGGGAGTCAGGAGGCAGAGATGGGGAGAGGAGGGCATTCCAGGCATGGGGGATGGTAACAGCTAGTGAAAATGCCCAGAGTCGGGAGATGGAGGGTCTTGTTGTGGAACAGCCCAGACACCAGCGTCACTGAATCGAAGAGTATGTGTCAGACAGTAAAGTATAAGAAAACTGGGAAGGTAGGAGGGGGCAGGGTATGAAGGGCTTTGAATGCCAGACAGAGCATTTTGTATTTGATTCTGGAGGCCATAGGAAACCATTAGAGTTTATTGAATAGGGGAATGATATGGTCAGACCTGAGCTTTAGGAAGATAGCTTTGATAGCCAAGTCAAGGGTAGATTGGAGTGGGGACAGCTCGGAGGCAGGCAGACCCCCCCCCCCCCCCCCCCCCCTGCCCTAATATAGGGGGGGGGGAGCGCCGGCCCCGCACCCGGGGGGGGGCGGGGGAGAGGGGGAGAGGGGGAGG
>NW_020954597.1:1475025-1486199 GCF_900497805.2 Vombatus ursinus | reverse complement strand
AGGTTGGGAGCTTGAGGGATGGGAGGGTGGTGTTGCCCTCCCTCTACAGTAATACAGAAGGTGGGAGGTGTTGGGGGGAAGTTAGAGGGAAAGTTAATGAGGTCAGTTTTGGACATGTTGAGTTTAAGATGTCTACTGCACATCCAGTTGGAGATGCCTGAAAGGTTCTGAGGAGTCAGATAATTCAGTGTAAGCACAGTGAACCAGGCCACTAATTGGCTGGGGCTGGGGATCTGGGGGCCTCCTTGCTTAAGAACTTCTACATCAGGAGCAAATCCAGAGTCCTCAGTGTGACATTCAAGGCTTCTGACCAGTTGGTGCCATCTTGCCCCTTCAGCCTTATAGCTTGGTCAGTAGTACCCCTGTGACACACAGCCCATTTAGCTTCCAAGGTATCCTCCATCTGAGAGGCAGTGTGGTGAACTGGACAAAGAACCATCCTTGAAGCCAGGAGGAGCTGGGGTCAAGAACCCCCCTGGGGCATAAGCTGGCTCTGGGGCCCTGGGGAAGGTCACTCCAAATTCTTAGTGCCCCAAGCAATTCTCTAAGACTGGGAAGTTGCTGAGAAGGTGCTGCTCTACATTTACAGTTGGAGTTTCCTATGCCAATAAAATCATAGGTCCTATCTGATCTTGTGGCACTAGAAGGTGGCACCACTGTGCAGATAGCACTGAACCTAAAGGTGAGAAGACCTGAGTTCAAACCCAGCCTCAGACACGTACTAGCTGTGTGACCTTGAGCAAGTCACTTAACCTCTGCCTCAGTTTCCTATCTGTGAAATGGAGATAATAATATCATCTACCTCCCAGGGTTGTTGTGAGGATAAAATAAAATGCTTTGAAAACTTTAAAGTACCATATAAATGCATGCTGTCATCATCATCATCATCATCATCATCATCATCATCATCGTCATTGTTAGGTGATGGAGTGGTGGATTGAGTGTTGAAATGGGAGTCAGAAAGACCTGTATTCAAATCCTGCAAATCACTGAACCCCTTGGGACTTGGGGAACCCCTCTAAATCCAGTTCCCAAAGTTGGCAGTGGGTTGAGCTTCACACTGGGGAAAGGAGTTGCTACCAAAGCACTCACTGACAGGCACACGTCTCTGTGCAAGGCCTCTATTTCTTACCTGGGCAGTTACTGGCTTTCTTTCTGCTTCTATCTGTGTTGAGCTTAGCACAGAACTTGACTGAATACTGACCCGATATTGTTCGGCTCAGGGCTTTGTTTTCTTCAGCTCTGGCCCAGGTCCCTAGTACTACTCCATTTATTCATTCAGCAGAGTTGGAATGTCTGTTCTGTGCAAGGTGCTGTGGGGGAAGTGAAGGACCAGCCATCTCAAGTTCCTGTCCTCAGAGGTCTTAGAACCGATTTTCTTAAAGCACATGTCTGACGACATCATCCCCCTTCTCCTTAAACTCCAGTTGCTCCCCAAGGCCTCCAGGATCAAATAGAAAATCCTTTGATTGTTATTCAAGGCCCTTGATAATCTAGCCCCTCTCCCCAGCACCTTTGCAATCTTCTTCTATCCCTTCCCCCCATCGTGTACGCTGTGATCCAGTGACACTGACCTCTTTGCTATTCCTCTGTCTCCTGCCTCCAGGCATTTGCACTGGCCTGGCTGCTTGGCACGCTCTCCCTCCTCATTGCTACCTGCTGCTTTCCCTGACTTCCTTCGTTTTTCAGCCAATCCCTCTTAGTGCTAATGCTTTCCTTCTTTTTATTCACCTCCCATTTATGCTGTCCAAATCTCATTTGTACATATTTGTTTGTGTATTGTGTCCCCACCTTAGGCTGTGGGCTGCAAGGCCCCACCATGCTGGGTAGGAGGACACAGACCAGGAGGGCTCAGGATGAGGAGGCCTGGGTGGGCTGTGATCTGTAGCCCTGGAAGGAATGCTTGTATCCATGAGAACATGGCCATTTGGGAATTTGAGCAAGCCAAGACAGCAAGTGATTAACTGGAAACACAGCTTAAGTGTGGTCTTGTCCGGCATGAGAGCATCTTCTAAAGGGCCAGGGGACTCCTGGGCACACTGGGCTTTTTATCTTGGTAAGAGCCTACTGGGTGTGAGGGAAGACAAGGAAGGTGTGTGCAGAGGCACACGAAGCTCCCAACAAGCACTTTTTAGTTCTTGGCTAGGGATGAAAACCAAGCTGATTTGTTTATTTGTCTCAAGCTGTGTGTGGGAGTGATCTGCTCTGTGGTAGAGTGGGCACAGCTCTGGCTCACTTGCCTAGGCTCCTCCTCCTCCTTTCTTCCTTTTCTCCTTAGGGTGCTGGATCTGAGAGCAATCTTTCTAGGGCAGAAAGCTGGGTGGGCATGAGTAAGGGAGGAGGGACGTATTTGGTGGCAGTGTGAAAGAGGCTTCAACAAGCTCCTGTCTTATGTTGCTCTTCTCCTTCCTAGCCAAATTTTTTTTTGTCTTTTTAAAAATGCATTTTTATTGGTATTTTTTGTTTTTATCCCACCTATGTTTCTCCCTGTATCCTTGTCCCTCCTCACTCTGAGAGAGCCTTCTCACAGAACAAAGAATTTTTTTTAAAAGATAAATAGAAAAAGAGGGGGGAAATCAGCAAAATTGATGAGTGCGTTGATAACACATGTATACTGTTTCTCACATCTCTTCTTTGGGGCCATGCTTGTTCTTTGTAATTTTGCAACATTCACTCTTTTTAAAAAATATTTTTATTTCATTAAATATTTCCCAATTACATTTAACAATATTTTTTAACATTCATTGTCTAAAATGTTGAGTCTGAAAATTTCTTCTTTCCTCCCACCCCTCCCCCACCCCTTGAGAAGGCAAACAATATGATATTGATGATACATGTGAGGTCACGCAAAACATTTCCATGTTAGCCACGTGCAACATTCACTCTTGATCGTTTTGTGGTTGGACTCACTGTGTAGATTGATTCTGCTTGCTTCATTCTCTATCAGTTCTTGCAGATCTTCCCAGGCTTCTCTGTCTCCATCATTATTGGCCATTTGTTAGAGCACAGTAAGATTCTTTTACCTTCGTGTACCATGGTTTGTTTAACCCTTCTCCAGTCTTCTTTGTTTCCAGTTCTTTGCTACCCCCGAAAGTGCCGCAATGAATATTTGGGCACATCTGGGGACTTGCCAATGACCTCTTTGAGGTATATGTCTAGTATTGGAATCTCTGGGTCAAAGGCTGGGGAATTTTTAGTCTCTTTGCATATTTTCCAATTCATTTCCAGAATCCTAGCCAAAGAGCAGTCTACACTCATTGTGTTTACTTCTTTCAGTCTTCCCCCTTTGCAATCCAGCATCCGACCTCATCACTCAGAAATGCTTCTTTCCTAAGTCACCCATAATCTCTTAATGGCTAAGCTGATCTTTTCTCAGTCTGTAACTCTCTCGACTTCTCTGTAGCATTTGACGCTGTTGATCACCCTCTCCTCCTGCGTACCAGCTGCTCTCCTCTGGCTTTTTGTGATACTGCTTTCTCTTGGTTCTCTTCCTACCTGTCTCCCTGCTCCTCATTTTCCTATTGCTTTGTCATTCATCATATGCCTGCTAACTGTGTGTGTTGCCTAAGGCCCTGTCCTGGGCTATGTTCTCTTCTCTCCCTACATTCTCTCACTTGGTGACTTCATTGTCTCCCTTTGGTCCAATGATCATTTCTCTGCAAAAGCCTCCCAGACTGGAACATCCAGGCTCAGTCTCCTGCCTGGGCTTCAGTCCTATGTCACTACCTCTTGGACAACTCAAGCCGAATGCCCTCTAGACATCTCAGACTCGGCATGTCCAAAATAGAACTCAGGTGATACAGGCTTGAAATAAGGAGTAAAGAGAAGTGCCAGATGGGAGAGGCTGAGGTAGAAACTATAGGATTTGGCAACTGTGTGACTCTATGGGATACAGGAGAGAGGAATCACAAGGGTAATGTCAAGGTTACAAAACTAGGAACTTGGGAAGATGGTGGTACCCCTGACAGAAATGGTGTGAGATGTGCTGCTGCCTCTACAGCCTTCTCGTGCTGGAAAATCCCTCCGCTCCTTCAGTCCCTTTCTCTGATTGCTCAGCTCTTCCTGGCACTTCCATTTAGGGAAAAAGATACCAACTAGGAGGCTACGGCCATCTTCCAGGAAAGCGTCTTACTTTGGGTCTATCACCTTTTCTTTGCCCACATTTGTTGCCTAGAGGACCCAAAGACTTTGGCCTAGCCAGACTTCTTGTTCCCCATTTTTTTCTTTAAAAAAAATTAAATGCGAGTTTTCCCAATCATCAAGCATTTCTTTTTTCTCCTTCTCCCCTCACCTCCACTGGAAAAAGGAAAACTAAATCCTTGTAACAACTAGGCATAGTCAAGTCAAACCAGTTCCCATATTGGTCACACCCAATGGCTCATTCTGCCTGTTTTGTCCATTGCCTGTCAGTCAGGAGGTGGGTAGCGCACTTGGTCATCAGTGTTGTTTTCTGGAATCATGGCTGATCATCCGTTTAATCAGGGTTCTGAAGTCCTCAAAATTGTTCCTTTTTACAATGTTGTTCATATAGTATAACCTGGTCTCTTGTTTCTTCTTACTTTGTTCCACATCAGTTTGTAGGGTTTGCCAGGTTTCTCTCAAACTATATCATCACTCCTTATAATACGTTCCATTGTAGTCATGTGACATCATTTGTTTGGCCATTCCCCAATTGACAGGTAGGGCTGCTGTTTTTATATATCTTATGTTCGTACACATAGGGCCTTTTCTTTTCTGTTTGGTTTCTTTGGGGTATAAGCCTACTTACTGGTATTTCTGACGAGTTATGCGTTTATTAAGTACCTACTGTGTGCCAAGCCCTGTGGATCCAAACAGAAGAGTCAGATGGTCCCTGCCCTCGAGGAGCTCCCATTCTAATAGGAGAGGCAATCCTTAGGGAAGGTTTCAGCTGCAGGTCTGATGGAAGTAAAGGTCCCACGGTCCTTAGGGTGGAGGAGCCGACCAGGTGCTCAGCCTCTACTCTTAGGTAATTTCAGGAGTTTCTGATATTGAGCCATTGGGCAGGGCCGAGGATTTGGTGGCCTCTTCTCCACAGGAATAGCCTCTTCACATGAGGACTTCCAGGATGGGAAGGAGTCCGGGTGGTTTGGGGGATGCTGCCACTCCCAGGGCCCTTGTGTCTATCTGCCCGTTGGTGACAATTGGTCAATAGTTGTTACTGGTGGTGATGAAAAAGGTGAGCCCCCTTTCCACAGTGATTACTCCTTTCAATGTTGACTCCAGAGGCTAGGCTAGAAGCAGGTAAGGTAGTTTAGCGGGGCAGGGCACAGCCCCCTCCAACATTTGTCATTTTCCATTGTTGCCAACTTTGCCAATTTGCTGGGTCTGGGATGGAACCCCAGAGTTCTTTAATCTGCATTTCTCTATTAGTGATTTGGAGCAATTTTTTCGTGTGGCTAAGGGTAGCTTGGGTTTCTTCAAGTTTCTTCAAGATGGATGATGATGGTCAGAACTGCTCTAGGGAGTTTCTGCTCTGGGAGGGGGCTTGAGGATGCTCTGTGTTCAACTCTGAGGTTTTGTGACAAAGCAGCTACTCTATAGACATTCACTGGTGGCAAAAGTAAAAGCAAAACCACTGGCAGGGAACAGAAGTGTGGGAGAGCCTTTGGCAGCCTTTAACTGCCCACCTGGCCCAGGTCACAGGGCTAGACATCAAAGTCTATGAACTAAGGAAGTAGGCTGCAGTGTTATTTCAAGTCTGGGGAGCATTCATCCTGATTTTTCTTTACACAGCTCTTGCTTTAGCAAGAGCAAGTGAGGCTTGTTTTAAATCAAAGGATCGTAGGATTTAGGGCTAGAAAGGACCCCAGAAACAATCTAGTCCAATCTCATTTTCCAAAGGCCCTGAGAGGGCATGGGTCTCACCCAAAGAAAGGGCTTATGGTTTCTCTTCAAAGTCAGGAACTCCGACTTTTGTTCTGCAGATTGAGGACACGGGATAAGAAATGAAGTGACTTGCTCAGGGTCAAATAGGTAGAAAGGCAGGAAGCAGCCCAGCTCCATTGAGAGCTGGGCTAGCTGGCCCTTCACTCCATTTCTATTCCATTGGCTAGGAAGAATGTGAGCTAGTAAACTAGGAAAATGACACGGCAAGGACAGCTTGAAAGCCTCCCATTTCCAGCTAGCTTGGTCCGGTGTAATAGAGAAAGAAAGCGAAGATCAGATCGCCACCTCTTTTGACAAGGGAACTTACGTGCTTCTTTGCTGGCCAGAGCTCCATTTCTTTGTGTTTGTTTTTCAGCCTTGGACTTCTCTGAGGGGTTCTCCCACTTTATTCTCTTTTTGGGGGGGGAGGGGTGAAGCAATTGGGGTTAAGTGACTTGCCCAGGGTCACACAGCTAGTGTCAAGCATCTGAGGTCAGATTTGAACTCTGGTCCTCCTGACTCCAGGGCTGGTGCTCTACCCACTGCACCACCCAGCTGCCCCTTCTCACTTTATTCTTGTGGTCATTGTGTACATTGTTCTCCTGGTCTCTTTATACAGATCTCTCCATGTTTCTCTCAATTCCTCATCACTTCACACTGTATGTTCATATTTCATGGCATTCACACACCATTTTGTTTAGCTGTACCCCCAATCAGTGAGCTCACATTTTGTTCACAATTAAAAAAAATTATTCTGAACCTAAAAACCAAAAAAAAAGCAAAAAAAGAGCATTTCCACGAATGTAGCAGAACATAAAAAGAGAAAAGTATATGAAACTGTGAATCTCCACTTTATACTACTCACTTAAAAAAAGGTATGAAGTATAACAAATTCCACATGACTTTCAAAGCCATCCTGTTTGTCTGTGCTCCCTTCTCAACTCAACTTCCTTCTGTGCATGTTTGGAAATGTTTCAGCTCCCTTTTTTCTTTCTTTTTTTCTTTCTTTCTTTTTTGGCAACACCCCTTCCCCCTCCCACATTAAAACCAATAGGGGGAAAAAAAACAAAACCTTGTGCCACATAAATATAATCAATTAAAGCAAAGCCTCAAAGCATCAAAGTCCACAATGTGTTTCTCTTTTTGTACCTTAATTCTGTCATCTCCCTGTCAGGTTATGTTTCGACATCTGTCCTCTGGAGACATGCTTGGCCATTATGTTGATTAGAGTTCTGAAGTATTTCAAGGTTGTTTTTTCTTTACCATGTTGTCATTGTCCTGGTTCTGCTCACTTCACTCTGTATCAGTTCGTATTATCCACGATTCTCCAAAATCATCTCCTTTTTTCAGTTTTTATGGTGCAGTGAGGCAGCTAGGTGGAGCAGTGGATAGAGCACCTGGCCTGGAGTCAAGAAGACCTGACTTCAAATCTGATCTTAGATACTTCCTAGCTGTGTGACCCCAGGTAAATTGCTTAACCTGTTTGCCTCAGTTTCCTCATCTGTCAAATGAGCTGGAGAAGGAAATGAATGGCAAATGACTCCAGTATCTTTTTTTTTTTTTTTTTTGGTTAGGCAATGGGGTTAAGTGACTTGCCTAGGGTCACACAGCTAGTAAGTGTTACGTGTCTGCGGCTGGAGTTGAACTCAGGTCCTCCTGAATCCAGGGCTGGCGCTCTATCCACTACTCCACCTAGCTGCCCCCAACTCCAGTATCTTTGCCAAGAAAATTCCGAAAGAGGGCACAAAGAGTCTGGCACAACTAAAAATGACTGAACAGCAACAACAAAATGTTGCAATGATATTCCATTCCATTCATGTGCCACAATTTGTTCAGTTATTCCCCAATTGATTCCCCTTCAGATGCTAGTTCTTTGCTTTTCTTGTTTTTTTTTTCTTTCAATCGCTCCCTTGAGGATCAGACAGTTTGTTTTGTTTGTAAGTGTTCCTCATCTAGTATTATTCTTCTTGTTCCCTTGTTGAGTTTGATATATTTCTGCACCACATTGACCATGTGTTCACCCCTCTTTTGTGATACTCATCTGATACCTGGTTCCCCCCACACCCCTTCCTTCATTTTTGTATATTCTTTATCACATCCCCCAGTTCTGAGAAATAACAAAATCCCATCCCCCTTTTTTCCTCCCTTGTAACCTAGTGGATTCCTCTTACCTTCCCTTCAGGAGATGATCAGTGAAGTCTTCCTACCTTTACTTTGCCTTGTGGTTCTACTAGATTTGAGCAGCTTTCTTTTAGGATTTCTGGAAATAGAGTGTTCATGATTTTCTTTTTTAAATCGTGAGTGTCTGTGAGTTGAATGATTCTTAAATTATTTCTCTTTGTCCTGTCTTCAAGGTCAGTTATTTCTGACACCAGATAGCTCACATTTTCTCCTATGTTTTCTATCTTTTGATTTTGTTCTAATCTTTCTTGCTGTCTCATGAAGTTGCTGATTTCTGTTTGGTCTAGTTTAGTTTTCAGGAAATTGATAACTTGGGTAAAATTGGCTACTTGTAAGCTGTTGGTTTCCCCTTCCAATTCTTTTTTTCCAGTGCTTTTATTTGTTTTTTTCATCTCTTGCATCATTTCTTCTAGGTGTTAATTTAATCCTTGTGAAAAATCATACTTCTCCTTGAATTTGCTTGTAGTTGCTGTAGAATTATTCTTTCCTTGTTTTGGGAGAGCTACAGTAATTTTTAATACTGGTCAGTGTCTTTTACTTCCTCACCTCTTCAGCCTTAGTTCCTGAGTCAGGGCTTTGTACTAGGACCAGGCTCTGCCCCATTGCCGTGCTGTTAGGTGGGGTGGTCTTGCCTGGGGTTCCTGCGCTGACCTCTACCTCCCAGGGTTAAGTCTTTGAGGTTGGGAGTAATGGAGTAAGGGCTCTCTTTATATCTCTGTAGACAATGCTAGGGAGCTGAGGTGTCCCAGTGTGTGGTGCTGGTTACTCCTTATTAATCATTACCTTGGGGCTCTCTGACCACCCTGGAGTTTTCTTGGGGAAGCCCTCAGCTCTTGCTGCCTCTGGACCCGGAGCCTTGCAGATTACACGTCTGCACTGTGGGCTACTGCTTGTTGTTCAGTTCTGAGATGGAAGAAGTCTCTTACTGTAGTTTCTCATTATATTTCTTTATCATGACTTGGTTTGGTGTGAAGTCCAGATTTATTTTCTGGAGTAGGTGTGGGCTAGCTGGGTAGCCCATCTTGAAAGGCAGTCATCTTGACAAGAAGTCTTCTTTCATTCTTCATTCTTGTTACATGACTGCCCCAGCTCCTTTTTCTGGTTGTGCGTGTCCTTAGGGATCCCATGAAACAAATATCACGGATGCATTCCTGAAAAAGTTGTGCATAAATTGAATTCTTAAAAACAGAATCAATTATTGTCCACTGGGGTGTGAGGGGGTGAGAGATAATTAAGCATTTACAGGAACCCCATGGTGAATTCTTTGCAAAGTGAATCACATCCTGCATTATGTCCTATGAGTATGAGGTGTATCTTTAAAGTACTGAGACTTGTTAATGTGGTCCTTGGAAATGAATCTCAGCACTTAGTAGCTATCCTCTGTACCACATAATCTGGAAGCTAGATGGGTCCTCCTCCCCCACACACATCTGAAATCAGGAATCACTCATCTACAACATTCCTGTTGAGCCATCATCCCGTCTCTGCTTGTAGAGCACCTCCAGTGGGGGGGGGGGGGCGCTCACTACCTGATTACGCAGCCAGCTCTTAGCAAGTTCTTCTCTTCTGTGGGACCAAAGCTTCTACCTTACAGGGACAGGCAGGATACGCCTCCCCTGTCTTCTGCAATGAATGAAATCAGAGCCGGAATGCTTTGTTGCTTCTTCTTCTCCTCTTTATCTTTCTTCCCCTCCCTTTATTGTGATTTCCCATCAGAAGATGCTAACTCCTGTGGGGGTAGGCAAGGCAAGTATTCCCATTTTAACAAGCTGGAAACCGAGGCTCTGAAATGAGAAGTAGCAGGCATCAACGTCGGCCGTGCGAACAACGCAGGGCTTCTGGCTCGGCACCCTGTCCCTGGTGGCTCTTGAGAATATTCCCTTATATTTGTATTGTATCATCCTGGCCTTTCTTGTACTTGCTTCGGCCAGTTGAAAGCTGCTAAAGCTATTGCCAGGAGAGAAAAGGACAGGGGGCCATGGATCATCCTGGGAAAGCCCAAAGGCCTCATGGTCTAAGTTCCAGACTTAGGGCTGAATTGAGGAGAAAGGGCCGTTCTAGTGTCAAAGCTGAGCCCCCACAGTCTTTACCAACAACTTCCTCAAGCCACCTGGGGCAAAGGCCACGAAGCTGGAGCAAGTCAGAATCAGGGGAGGATTTCAGCCCAGGCTGCCCTCTGCTATTAGTGTGTTTTTCTTCCTAATCCTC
Source organism: Vombatus ursinus (assembly GCF_900497805.2). Classification (NCBI taxonomy): domain Eukaryota; kingdom Metazoa; phylum Chordata; class Mammalia; order Diprotodontia; family Vombatidae; genus Vombatus; species Vombatus ursinus. Next base: position 1,475,924 of record NW_020954597.1, on the reverse strand, counting down.
TAAGACTGGAAATTATTGAAAAAGTGCCTAGCTGCACTGGTTGAGAAAGTTCTCCACCCAGAGCTTCCTAGACTGGTGGGATGGCAGGACCAGTCAAGGCAAACACACACTTCTGACTTAGGGGATCAGTGAGGTCATTTTCTTTCCACTGACAGAAATGAATAGTACACAAGCATGTCCTGTGGGGACATATGAGACCAGAACCCTGCTTCTTTGTCACCTATCTGGGTCAGCTCATCTGTCTCTCTCAGGGTTCTCAACAAGCTTTGTTAGAGTGAATCAGGGAGTCAGAGGACCCAGGTTCACAGCTGACCTCTGCTAGATAACCTGAGCCTGTGTGACCCTGGGCAGGTCATTTCCCTCCTGGGTGTCAGTTTCTCATCATGAGAGGGTTGGACTAGATGACTTCTCAGGTCCGTTTTCAGCCCTCGATCAAGTATCTCATGGCTCTGACCCCCTCATGATGCACAGAGGGGAAGAGCCCCTTGTACAGTGAGCCACCTTCACAATCAGGCCATGGTTGCTTTGCTTCCTCAACTCTGACTAAAATGCAATATTTGGCATTTGGACAAAAGATACTTGAAAGAGACAGTGAATGTTAGAGAGGTTGGTGAGTAGAGTGTGTGTGTGTGTGTGTGTGACAGAGAGAGACAGAAAGAAAAAGAGACAGAGAGAGAGAGATAGGAGAGAGAGAAAGAGACAGAGACAGAGACATAGGAGAGAGAGAAAGAGACAGAGAGAGAGATAGGAGAGAGAGAGAGAGACAGAGAGAGAGATAGGAGAGAGAGAAAGAGACAGAGAGAGATAGGAGAGAGAGAAAGAGACAGAGAGAGAGATAGGAGAGAAAGAGACAGAGAGAGAGAGAGATAGGAGAGAGAAAGAGGCAGAGAGAGAGAGAG
>NW_020954597.1:1445648-1475015 GCF_900497805.2 Vombatus ursinus | reverse complement strand
GAGAGAGAGAGAGATAGGAGAGAGAAAGAGGCAGAGAGAGAGAGAGATAGGAGAGAGAGAAAGAGACAGAGAGAGAGAGAGGTGGTGGGGGGAGGTTCTCAAATTGAAGACCTTAGCCCAAGGGTGCGGAAGCTGTGGCTTCAGGGTCCTCGAGTACAGCCTTTTGACTGAGTCCAAGTTTTACTGAACAAATCCTTTAACGAATGTGAAGTTTGGATGCAGTCAGAGGACCACACTTGAGGACCTGAGGGCCATACATGATCTCAAAGCCGAAGGCTTCCCAGCACTGCCTTAACCCAGTACTCACTGATTTAGAACTAGAAGGACACCTGAAATTGTCTAGTCTGGTGCTTTCATTTTACAGAGGGAGGACTCAGGTCTCATGAGGGAAAGGACCACTCCAAGGTCACAACAGAGGCAACATTCTAACCCGATCTTTTGACTCCAAATCCAGTGCTCTTTCCACTGAATCCATTGGGAATGAATCTGAGAGAAATTTGGCAGCCGGTCTCTTGCACTTGGCAGTTTCAGGGTTGGTGGCGGGGAGGGATTCAAATGCTCTAATGAAGACCATTCCTTGCTGACTGTAACATGTAACAGCCTTCTCTAAGTGAAATGTTTGCCCTCGTCTACCATTGAGGGCCTCTTAAAGAGAAAAATACAAACTACCTCTAGCTACAATCAGCCTCAGAAACAATTTTGTATTAGGTAAGAGGATATTTGTGCAGTATGCTTTTGGCTCCCCTAGAGAGGGAGGAAGGGAGAAACTTTTGGTTTTTGTCTTTATCAGAGTGCTTGATTAATCTGGATTGAATTGGTTTTGGTGCATCTAAACTCACCTAATTTGAACTTTTCTGGATATGGGTTTGTATGACCTTGGGCACCTTACAATCCCAAAGTCTTTGAGCTGGAAGGGAGAGCCAAGGTCAGCTGGTCTGGCTCTGGCCTTGATCCAGTTTGGGGAAGCTCGCCATGCTGCACAGCATGCTGGCGTCAGGAAAAGCCCACCTGGGTACAGAGTTCACGTTGGCTGCTCCTTTGCCCAGCTTCTGCCCACTGGGGCCAAACAGAACGTGGCTGATCTCTCTTTCACATAAGAGTTCTTTCGCTATTTCATAGAATCCGAGAGTTGGAAGAGAGCTCAGAGGTTATCTAGTGTGAAGAAGGACACAAGCAGGTACAGTGACTTGTCCAAGGTCACACACTTTGTTAGAAGCAGGGGTAGGACTAGAACCCCCATCTCCTAACTGCCAGAGCAATGTCATGTCAGTATTCTCGGTGTTGTTGGCCTTAGATATCGTTAAATCAGATTCTAATTCACAAGGCACCTCAGAGGTCACATCTAGTCCAACCAGTGTCTGACTTGGAATCACTTCTGCTGCATACCTGACAAGTAGTCACAAGTAGTCATTCTGCTTGCATACCTTTGGTGATGAGGCATCTACTACCCCTGGGGCAACTCATTCTGCCTTTGAGACACATCCACCCAAGGCTAATCCTTCTTCAATGTGATAGCCCTTCAGATGTTTGTCAGTCAGTCAATAAGCATTTTATTAAGCACCCACCATGTGCCAGGCACTGCTTCCCTAGGCATTAGGGATGCAAAGAAACGGAAAAGACAGTCCTGGCTCTCAAGGAGCTTGTAATCTAATGGAGAGATGCAGACAGCTATGTACAAACAAGATACTGAGGGGATAAATCGGAGCTAATCACCAGAGGGCAGGCACCAGCATTAAGGAGGGTCTTGTGCAAGGTAGGATTGTAGCTGGGAAGGAAGGAAGCCTGGAGGCAGAGATGAGGAGCGAGTGCAAACACCTGGAATCTGGAGCTCACAGAGCACGTGGTGGGGGGCGAGTTGTGAAGAGTTTTCAATGTCCAACAGAGGATTTTAGATTTGAATCCTTGTGGTGATGGGGAGCCACTGGAATTTCTTGGCTTGGCAGGGGGTGAGGGTGGGAGTGTGGTGATAACATGGTCAGACTTGTTGGATAGATGAGTGCTGGAATGGGGTGAGATTGTGGCCGGGAGACCAAGCAGCAGATTATTGCACTAGTCCAGATGTGAAGTAATGAGGGTGGGAGCAGTGGCAGAGGAAAGAAAGGGGAGTGTTCAAGAGATATTAAGAAGGGAGAAACTCTGATTGGATATGGGGATGATCGAAAGAGTAAAGAGTCAAGGATGACAGCTAGATTTTGAGTCTGGAGGGCTAGGAGGACGGTGATGACATCTACAGTAACAGGGAAGTTTGTAAGGGGAGAGAGTTTAGGACAAGGGTAGGGAACCTGCAGCCTCATTTAGGGGAAAGAGAATGAGTTCAGTTTTGGACCTGTTGAGTTTACTATACTTATGACACATCCAGGCTGAGATGTGTAATAAACCTTTGAAAATTGGAGAGTCGAGGTGTAAGGTAGGGCTGGACAAGTAGATCTGAGAATCATCAGCATTGAGATGATCATTGAAACCATTGGAGCTGATGAGATCACCATCAGTCTGCTGCATGCTTTTGTAGCATCTGGGAGCTAAGAATGGTTTTTATGTTTGAGAATGCAATACAACTTTATTTAAAAATGTAAAAACCATTCTCAATTCACAGTACAAAAACAGGCAGCAAGCCAAATTCTCAGGGGACGGAGCCCTAGGAGATACCCATGGGCGCGACCTGGAGGAATTGATCCAGCAAAGGAAACTGAGGTGTGGCACAGATAGAAAGACAGAACTAGGGGAGAGGGAGAGGTGTCCTGAAAACCTACAGAGAGGAGAGTAGCAAGGAAAAGAGAGAAATTGACAGTGTCCAAGGTTGCAGAGAGGTCAAGGAGAATGAGGATTGAGAAAAGGCCATTGGGTTGGACAATCAGAGATTATTGGTAACTTGGAAGAGAGCAGTTTCAGTGAAATGATAAGATTGGAAGCTGGATTGAAGGGAGATAAAAAGAATTAGAGGAAAGGAAGTGGAGGCACTTAGTGTAGATGGCCTTTTCAAGGAGTTAAACCATCAAGAAGAGAGAAATGGGATAACAGTTTATGGGGATGTAGGGATTGGGTCAGTGTTTTTTGAGGTTGGGGGAGACGCAGGCATGTTTGCAAGCAGTAGGGAAGCAGCCAGTAGACAAGGATAAATGAGAGATTGGGGATGATGGAGGAAGCAATCTGCTGGAGAAGATGGGATGGAATAGGATCACTTGTGCATGTAGAGGGGTTGGCCTTGGAAAGGAGAAAAGCCACCTCTTTATGGGAGACAGGTGAAGGAGGCCATAGTGGCAGAAAGTATTTGAGAAATGAGATGGGGAAAAGGAGAGAAGAAAGAGTCCCTGGCAAAGCCTGTCTCCCTAAATCTTCCCTAGGCTAACCACCCCCAGTCACTTCAGCTGACTTTTGTACTCTGCTTGCCCAGGTCCTTCCCCCAAACTGAACTCCATTCCTGGCTCCTCCCACCTCCCTTCAACCACCTTTTAATGGCTGTCTCCCCCTTCGAATGTCAACTCCTTGAGGGTGGGGACTCGTTTTCTTTTTGCTTGTATTTGTATTCCCAGCATGCAGCACAGTGCTTGGTGCCTCTATGAACACAGCCTAAGTGAACGATCATCCACTTGTTTTTAATGACAATGTCACATTGACTCATGCTGAGTTTTCAGTTCATTAAGGTCTTCCATCTATCCCACAAACTAGTATTTAGCCTCTCCCAGCCTGTATTTATGTGGTTGATTTTGTTGAGCCCTGGTATATGATTCTGTTTATCTCTTATTATAGTCCATTTCAGTAGATCTGGCCCATCCTTGTAGCTTGTCCAGCTGTTTTTGGATACTGCCTGTATCCAAATATAGCTAACATATTAGCTCTCCCCTCCAGCTTTGTGTCATTTGCATGTTTGGGAAACACCATTGCCTTTTATGCAAACCATTGATACAATGTTGGAACTGAAGTAGGCCAAGGGGCACTGGGGTAGGAAGTCCCAGAATATGTCCAAGGGCCTGAGTCCAGTTTGACTAGAGCATGGTGCACATGGAGGGGGGGGAGTTTGTGGAAAGTCTTGAGTGACTGCATAGACTCTTCTCAGAAGGCATTATTAGTGTTCTTTACATATCATCTGCTAAGAGGCAGGTCGAAGGAGACTTGTAAAAGGCTCTTGGTGCCAGAGGGTATGGGGAGAAAATCAAGGAGAGCTTCGCGGAGAAGTTTATGCCTGACCTAGATCTTGAGAATACTTCCAACAGTTGGAGATGAGATTTGAGTAACCCCTAGCTGGCCTGAGGTGGAGGTACATGTAGAATGGGAGTAGTGAGAGATCATCTGCATTTTCTAACCTTCTCCAGGTTTGCAAAGTGCTTTCTCTTCTTGAACCTGGGCGAGTCACTTCACCCTGTTGGCCTCAGTTTCCTCATCTGTAAAAAGAAGGCAATGGCAAACCACTCCAGTACCTCTGCTAAGAAAACCCCAAATGGGGTCACAGGGAGTTGGGCACGACTGAAAAGACTGAACAACAATCAAAGTGCTTTCTTCACGTCAGCCCTGTGAGGTCTGGGATGAGAGCACGTCTATAGCCTCATCTCAGAGGTTCTGATGTAGCTAGGAGGTAGACCCAGCATTGGAGCTCAGCTTTTCTGACTCTGACTCCACTATCTTTTTCTTCTTATAGTCCACCATGGTATTCTCCCGTCCCAGTTCTGTGGTGGATGATGACATCCATGATGAAGGGGCCAATAGACTGTCTATGGTCAGCAATAGAATAGAAGCTTCTTGAGGGTAGGGACTGTTTCATTTGGTTTTTGTATCCCCAAATCCCTAGTGCAGCACCTGGTGCATAGTAGGTTCTTGTCAGTCATAGTAGGTTAAGCTTAATAAATGCTTATTGGTTTGGACTGCATTAAACAGGTGCCTTCAGTCCTTTTAAGCCATGACCACCAATTCATGTTCTCCGAGCATTTTGCACACTGTTGCATCTCCAATCGTTCTTCTGCCTTTGTTAGCAGGCCTGAAGCTGTAAGAATCCCAATAGAAAACATCCGTGTACAAAAAGTTCATGATTCTTGGCTCCTACTTTCTGCCTCTGGGCTCTGTGGAACTAGTCCAGGAAATAATTTTAGAATTAACTTTTTCTTAAAGCCGCCAACAAGCGCGTTGAGCTCTTGTCAGTCTATACCTATCTTCCAAGAAACAAGATACCTATCGGCCCGAGTCAAATCTTCAGGTGAGCAGGATTGTCTGTTGCAGTGGAGTGATTGGGACCGCCATTCTTAATCTTTGCTTTGAGGACCCTATGGGCTGGAGAATGTCGCAATAAAACTCTCTCTTACTATGGGCAAGGGTTAGTCACTGGAGGGCTCTGAGCTTGCGTGGAGGAGATCTGGAAATGGAGCTGACTACCTTGCCAGCCCTGCTCCCTCACCAGTGTGCCCTCCTCCAGTCTGAGGGCCAGCTCCTTGGACAGACACACGCACACACACACACACACACACACACACACACACACACACCCCTCTACACCCCTGCAGAACAACTTTGCCCCTGTTTTGGTCCTACTGCAGGTTGTGCCCCTGCTGGTAGCCTTGTCCTCACTCTCCTAGTTGGTCAGTCCTGTGAAAAGAGCTCAGAGGGTCAGTGCAGAGTTGTGTGACCTTGGGCATGTCACTGCATTTGTTTCTTCATGTGTAAAGTCAGGATAATATTTGCATCAATCCTGCTTCATGAGGTTGTCATGAGAACTAAAATCAGGAGATAAATCTCAGCTTAACCCCCTCCCCCCCAGTTATATCAGCTTATCACCTTAGGTGTTAAAGAGGAGATTATTGCTGGATCTCTGGGGCAGTGTTTCCAAGCAAGGCTCAGGTGTTGAAGGGATCGATAATGTCCTAGGAGCAAAGAGAGCCGAATTCCCTATCGATCTGGCTTCCTGGAGAGTTAGTGCTGAGCCTCACAGCTGAGAACTAAGTGGCCAGAGCCCGCCCCCCCCCCCAGAGGCCCCCAGTTCATGGTGAGCTTGTGGGTGTTGCTGATGTGCTCAGCTCTGTTTCTGCACACAATGAGGCATTGCCAATTTGCAGTTTTGTTTCAAAAACTAAACTCAGCAGAGCTGAGCATAGTGCCAGGCACACAGAAGGAGCTAAATAAAAGTTTGTTGATTAGTAGGCAAATGAGATAGCTGTAAAGCCTTGGAACAGTGGGGTCTGAGAGAGTGAAGTTTGGATGAATAGGCCTGGAGTTTCTCATGCTGTCCTTGTGGGAAAGAGTATGGGATGTGGATTCAACATAGATAAATTAGGTGGATTTAGAACTAATGTAGTTGAAAAACCGTCCCCAAACTGAGTCTGTGCCAGTGGGAAAGATGGTCTCCAGTGAAGTGCCCCAGGGCTCTGCCATTGGAAGGAAGGAAGGAAGGAAGGAAGGATACAAGCATTTAGTAAGCACCTACTATGTGCTAGGCACTTTGCTAAGTACTTCACAAAGTTTGTGTCATTTGACCTTCTCAAGGTGCTATCATGATCCTCATTTTACACTTGAGGAAATGGAGGTGGGCAGAGGGAAATTGACTTGCCCAGTCACCCGGCTGATCAGTGTCAGAAGGTGGATTGGAGCTGCTGAATATTTTATTAGTAACTTAGATTAAAGGCTGGATGGCACACTTCATACATTTGCTGAGGTCACATCCACATTGGGTGACAGAATTAGGATCCCAAATGATCATGGCAGATCAGCATACTGGGCCAAATGGAATGAAAGGGGTAAATGGAAGGTTTGACATTTGGGTGGGGGGGGGGAGGGGAGGAGGCTGGGCCAGCAGTTTGTCTTATGGAGGATTCCCCCCGGCTCTGTCACTTGCTAGCTTTGTGACCCTTAGAGGCTGTGAGTTTTGTGAGTTATGATGGTGGTAGTGCATGCTGTCATGTCTGGCAGTGGTCGCTGATGGAGAAAGGCCTGGCCCCCAGCATTTCGGGCTATCCCCTGTGCCCTTGCCAGGCCTAGAATCCTTGGGGCTGTGTTCTAGGAAGGATATTGGGAAAGCAGCAGGAGGAGGAGAGCAGCCCGGGTCTGGCGAACTGTACATATACCTGCAGAGGCGTCTGCCCGGCTGTCATGTGGAACAGGGATTGACCTTGTTGGAGATGGCCAGGGGGCGCCGCAGTGTGCAGAGGGCTGGGCCTGGAGTCAAGGAGGCCCTAGTTCCAGTTTGCCCTCAGACACTCACCTGAGCCTAGGGAAGTCACTGAAAAGTCACTGAGCCTCCTTCCTGCTTTGTTCTTGTCCCCAGAGAGCAAGCCTTAGGTGGGTTCTCTTGGTGGATTCTACCTGTTTGTCGTTTGCCCACTAAAGACCCTGAATACTGAGGAGGTGACATGACTTCCAACCTATTCTCCATGGCCACTCACTATGTGGTTATTGAGAGTCGTGCCCCGCCCCCCCACTGTCAGATAATAATCTTGGAGAAATGCAGCCATTTGAACGTATGCTCCCTGAGACCAGGCTCTGCTTTGTTCTTGTGTATGGGATGGCCTTACAGATGGCCTCTTGACTAGCCCCTCCATCCCTTTTCTGTGGATACAATGGGGCCCATTCCTTTACCCCTTAGAGCTTTCCTCTTGCCTTAAGCTCTGTTAGGGTGTGGTGAGGGTGCTGATGGGAAGGGTCACTCCAGCCTTGCTCCAGGACAAACTGCACTCCCTGGGATCTGAATGGAGGAAACATGTGTTGCTCCCCCCCTCCCCAATCTCTGTCCTCACCAGCCCCAAAACGCTGCATGTTTCTGACTTCATGGTGAAGCTCTTTTTTCTGTGGTCCCTGGCAATGGGAACCCAGAAGTAGCTGCTCAGCTGGTATTTTTACCAGTGTCCTTTTAGAGATGAATGAGACTTTTGAGGTTTTTTGTCTGGAAGAAACTGAGGCCCAGAAAGGGGAAAGAACTTGCCCAAAGGTCACATGACCTAGCACCCAGGGCTCCTAACTTTTCATCTGCTCCTTTTTTTTTTAATTCACATCATGAGCTTTTGATTGTCTTTGAATTCGCCCTGCAGAGGCAGCTCACAGAGTAGCTGGTGTTGGCCTTTAGATCCTGCCTAGAATGCTTAACAGTCGTGGGACCCTCTCTCAGCCTCAGTTTCCTCATTTGTAAAAAGGTCAAGTAGTCACACTCTTGAAGGATTGCTGTGCCGTAGTTTGTCTCTGCAGTTTTTTTTTTCGTTGTTTTTTGGGTTTTTTTTGGTTAGGCAATGGGGTTAAGTGGTCACACAGGGTCACACAGCTAGTAAGTGTTACGTGACTGAGGCTGGATTTGAACTCAGGTCCTCCTGAATCTAGGGCCAATGCTCTGTGCCACCTAGCTGCCCCTGCAGGTTTTTTTTGTCTGAATTGAGCCTTTCATGGGGAGAACGGGTGGGTTTTCTGTCGCTGGACACAGATCTGAGAACCTTTTAAATGTCAGCTGCATTCCAGCTAGGCCAGGCCATGCTCTAAAACCAGGACACTGGACTGAGGCTCAGTTAAAATCAGCTGTTGTAGTAAGAAAGGTAATCGAGTCAGGGCTCCTGTTTACACCCCAAACTCCAATTTCCAAGTATCAAATCTCAGCAGTTCCTGTTACAGGCTTCATAAATCTTCCATCTAAGGGTTAGCAGTCCGCCTTTTGTCAGAGGTTCCATAAGAAGCGAATCCATTTTAGTTGAACCTCATCCAAACTGCTCACGGACTCCGTGCCAGATCATAAAACTGCTTTTTGTTTTGCTATGTAAAAGTGGGGATGGGAACAGGGAGTTATTTGGTATTTTTGATCTGTTGTGTTTTTTTTTAAACCAAATATAGCAGTATTTCACCTATGTGGAATTTAGCTATTTGGCAATCTTACCTATACGGAATACAGCCAAGAAGTAGGGACGGAGCAAAAAACCAACGCCCCCCCCCCCCCAAAAAGCCTCTGATTGAAAACAACAAGAGCAACAGCACCAGCCGCAGCAGCCATGAAGATCTGCCTGGCCTGCTGCAGAAGCCCAGCAAAGCCCCGGGCCCTGCGCTCACTGCGAGCAGCCCACGGTTGGCCACCTGCCTGGTCTTTCTGAAAAAGGGAAGTTTGGGCTGGGGAGTAGGGAAGGGCCCCAAACCCACAGACAAGGGACCTGCAATCCCTGCAGCCTGAGGTCATTTATGGCATGGGCAGGAGGCGCCATCTCTGCCTTACACCTCAACAGTACCTCTGTCAGTAAGAAGAGAGCAATTTGGCTTCTCCATACTTTTCTTTAGGAAAGTAGAAACATATGTAATGGGCTCCAAGATGTTTTCCACTCTTCTCTTAATCCTCCATATCCAACAATTGACAAGTTTTATTCGTTCTTTTGTCTTAAAAAGGCAGTGTGGTCCAGTGGATGGAGCACTGGACTTGGAGTCACAAGGACCTGTATGTGAATCTGGCCTCAGATGCGTAACTTGCTTGCTTTGTGATTCTGATCAAGTCACCCGACCTCTCTATGCCTCAGTCTTGTCATCTGACAGATGGGAATAATGAGCACTTAGCTCTCCAGGGGCTTTGAAGCTTCAGTGAGATAATGTCTGTAAAGTACTTTGCCACCCTTAAAGTGCCATCAAAACAAGAGCCATTATTAGCCTCTGTCCCTTTCCTTCCATTCCCATCTCAGTTCAGCCTGACACTTCTTTCTCACTGACCCTGCAGACCCAGCCAAGTGTTTTAGAGTTGCAATCTCTGCCTGTATGACATTGGGCAGAGGGCTTGTGAGCTTCAGTTCCCTTCAGTGTGCAGTGCTGGCCTTGGACTCAGCCTGGGATCCTCTCATCCATCCAGAATGGCGAACATCAAGCAAACAAATGAACAACTGTTGTGTTGAAAGGGGAAATCAGTGACTGGGCACACATCACCTGGTTCCCTTTCCCTCCCCTTCTGAATAACTGAGGTTTCCCTGCACTCAGTCAGCAACTTGGCATTCAGACCTCTAGCAGAATTGAAGTGGGGGAGCAGGCAGCCCATCACAATGACTTTCTGGGCCTTCCTCCACTTGTAGCATCTCTAAGAGACAATGATAGACCAGATGTTGACTGATTGAAAAGCCACAAGCTCTAAATTGTGTTAGCGTTTATTTGATAAACAGTGTCCTTTGTCATGCCCTGCTCATTTATTGGGTGAATGTAGCCTCGAATTGGATTAGGTTCATTAGCTGGAGCCTCAGTCTGGACAAGGCAGAGCTGGGGGCGATGGCCATGACAGGGGGTGAGAGCCCGCCTGTTTCCATCATGCTTTCAAGTTTCAAGAGCAATTTTCCATGTGTTCCTGACAACTGAAACAGAGAATTCCAGTAATGATAACAGGCTACATTTCCATGCCCTTTTGAGGTCAATGCTAGTATTGTCTCCTTTTTTTTTTTTAAACAGCTGAGGAAACTGAGGTTCCAAGAGGCTTAATCATCTGTGTACCCCACTTCCCCTTACCTGGGAAAATGAGGGGTGGGATTGGATGACCCCAAAGGCCTATGCCTTCCAGCTCCTGAATTATGATCCCAAGTGTCTGAGGCACAAGTTAAACCTAGGACCTCCTCCTTATTCCACTCTTGTGGCAGGAGGCGGGTCTCCCTTTACTTTCTGTCTTGCATGTAAGTAGAGACAGTATGGCATAGAGGCTTGAGGGCTAGCCTCAGAATTAGCAAACCTAGGTTCAAATCCTACAGCAATTAAACTCAACAATTTAAAGGTAAGATATAGGTTATACATGTGTAGTCATGTTGTGAAAGACTATATTTCCCTCCATCCTATCCCATCCCCCATTTATTTTATTCTCTCCTTTGACCCTGTCCCTTCTCAAAAGTGTTTGCTTCTGATTACCCCCTTCTCTAAGATGCCCTCCCTTCTATCATTCCCCCCTCTCTTATCCCCTTCCCCCCCTATTTTCCTGTAGGGTAAGATAGATTTCCATATCCAACTGAGTGTGTATGTTATTCTCTCCTTAAACCAAATCCAATGAGAGTAAGATTCATTCATTCCCTCTCACCTCCCCCCTCTTCCCCTCCACGGTAAAAGCTTTTTCTTCCCTCTTTTATGTGAGATAATTTACCCCCATTCTACCTCTTCCTTCCTGCTTCTCCCAGTACAATCCTCTCTCACCCCTTAATTTTATTTTTAGATGTCATCCCTTCAACTTGCCCTGTGCCCTATATACATATATATATATATATATATATATATATATATATATATATTCTCTCCAACTACCCTAATACTGAGAAAGGTCTCATGAGTTACAAATGTCATCTTTCCATGTAGGAATGTAAACAGTTCAACTTTAATAAGTCCTTTATGATTTCATGCTTCTCTTGAGTCTTATATTTGAAAGCCAAATTTTCTATTCAGTTCTGGTCTTTTCATCAAGAACGCTTGAAAATCCTTTATTTCATTGAATATCCATTTTTTCCCCTGAAGGACTATACTCAGTTTTGCTGGGTAGATGATTCTTGATTTTAATCCTAGCTCCTTTGACCTCCAGAATGTCATATTCCAAGCCCTCCAATCCCTTAATGTAGAAGCTGCTAAATCTTATGTTATCCTTATTGTGTTTCCACAGTACTTGAATTGTTTCTTTCTGGCTGCTTGCACTATTTTCTCCTTGATCTGGGAACTCTGGAATTTGGCTATACTATTCCTAGGAGTTTTCCAATGAAATTTTTCACATTGTCTTCTATTTTTTTATTCATTTGGTTTTATTTTACAATGTCTTGATTTCTCATAAAGTCACTAGCTTCCATTTGCTCCATTCCAATTTTTTTTTAGGCAGTTGGGGTTAAGTGACTTGCCCAGGGTCACACAGCTAGTAAGTGTCAAGTGTTTGGTCTGAGGCCGGATTTGAACTCAGGTCCTTCTGACTCCAGGGCTGGTGCTCTATCCACTGTACCACCTAGCTGCCCCTCTCCATTGTAATTTTTAAGGAAGTATTTTCTTCAGAGAGCTTTTGGACCTCCTTTTCCATTTGACCAATTCCGCTTTTTAAGGCATTCTCCTCATTGGTTTTTTGGACCACTTTTGCCATTTGGTCTAGTTTATTTTTTAAGGTATTATTTTCTTCAGTATTTTTTGGGTCTTCTTTAGCAAGCTGTTGACTCGTTTTTCATGATTTTTTTGCATGAGTCTTATTTCTCTTCCCAGTTTTTCCTCTACTTCTTTTACTTGCTTCTCAAAATCCTTTCTGAGCTCTTCCATAGCCTGAGACCAATTTGTATTTTTCTTGAAGGCTTTGGATGTAGGAGCTTTGACTTTATTGTCTTCTTCTGGTTGTGTGTTTTCATCTTCTTTGTCAGCAAAGTAAGATTCTATAGTCTGAGTTTTTTTCCTGCTGTTTGCTCATGTTCCTAGCCAATTGCTTGACTTTTTAACTCTGTTAAGGTAGAGCTCTGCTTCCAGTGTGGAGGGTATACAGTCCCAAGCTTCAGGGATTTTGTGCAGCTGTTTTCAGAGATACCTGAATTTCAGAGGATCCTGTAAATTTTCAGTTCTTCCAACATGGTATGATCAAGGGCAAGGTGTTGACTCCTTTCCAGGCCTGTGCTCTGGTCTATGAGTGACCACAAGCACTCTTTTCTGCCTTAGAACTGTGAGAAGGATTCCCTCTCCACAGCTACTACAAGCTCCACCACGCCAGCACTCCTCCTCGCCCCAGGATTGCCACCCAGAACTGTGACCCAGATCCAAGCACGGGCAAAGCAAGAGAATCCCGCCTCAGCGCCAGCAAAGAGATCCCTGCAATCCCCCTCTGATCAGCCACTCCATTCCCCCCACCATCTGTGGGTTGAAAGCTCCAGAAGCAGCCTAAATCAAGCATTTTTTCTTAGTGCTTTTTATTTTGCTTTTACAAGCGTCCCTTCCTAATACCATTCCTCCTCCACATGTCACAGAGAAAAATAGTGAAGGGAAGCAAAGGAACCTATCACCCACATCTGATGGCATCTGTACCATCCCGTCATCATCCACCAGCTCTCTAGGGAGAAGAAATAAGCTTCGTCATTAGTCCTCTGGAATCAAGATTGGCCATTGAAATAGAACCTGAGATTGAGGGGCTGTTGAACCCATTAGACAGATGAGGGAATTGAGACCATGAGAGCTGAAGTGACTTTCCCAAGGTCACAGGTGGTAAATGCCGAGATTTGAACTCAGTTCCTCTGCCCCTAAATCACTACTCTTTCCACTGTCCATTCACCCATGGAAAGACAACAGTATTTTTATGCTACCCCAGTGTACACCAGGGCCATGAATCATGAATCAGTGATTGGCTGGGGAACCAGACAGTATTAACAGGAGAGGTGACACAAGGTTTTAGAAAACGCTCCATTTATATATCAGGGTCTGAAAGTCTGGCTGGGCTGATAAAGGGAACAGATGAATAGCTATGCCATCAGGCTGCTGCACTGGGATAAGCATGCTAGGGTGCCAAGGGACTTTCTGTGATTTCATCTCCAAGAAGCATAGAATGACAAAGAGTTGAAGGGACCTTGAGGTCAAACCCTCATTTAGCAGGTGGGAAAATGCAGGCCCACCTAGCTCATCTTTTAGTTCCTTGACTCAAAAAGCATATTTTTCTGCCTTATCAGTTCTTGGGTTGTCAGGACAAATTTAAGAGATGACCCGTTGGGAAATGGATTTGTTTTGAAGTCTGAAATTTGCATCTTCCGGCTTTGTCTGCCTATTTCAGTCTGAGGATTCTGTCCCTTTTCAGTAAGGCATCAGGAGTACGGCCCTCGCCAGAACGTCATCTGGTGGAACAAAGGTGGCGTGATAGAGATCTGAGACAAGTCTGGAGCAGAGCTCAGCTTGGCTGACGCGTCAGCATCAGCCTGTGTCTCCGGAGTAGCCTCCTTTTCTCGAGAAGCCTCTGGAAACATCATTTCCATCCTACTTTGAAGGAAGCATCCGCTCTAAGATTACCAGAAGCCTTCTGTGAGACAATTTAGGATCCTTTAATGGATTTTTATCAACTTTACTGAAATTCAATACAATCAGGAATGATGAACACACAGACTGGAAATGTTATTCCAAGCCGTTTTAGAGTTGAGGATACCTTTGTCACATGGATAAGAGCTCCCTGGCCCTCCTTCTCTGTTCCCTGTAATCCTGCTGGTTTTGCAGGCCTGGATGGTGGAGGGGAAGCAGCCCTGGCCTGGGCATTTGAAGAGCTGGCTTTCCTTTCCATCTTGGACAACTGACTCTGCCTCAGTTTCTTCATCTCCAAAATGGGACTGCTCAGAACTTATGTTGCTTTACAGGGTGACCTATAATGGAGGTGGCTATCAGTGAGAGCTACTCCACAATCACCCTTCGGCCTTATCTTCCACACAGGTGCTCATGTATATTCCTTGGCCAGGCTTTCTCTTCACAGTTTGCTGAGGTAATGGAGGTTGATTCTTCTTT
The DNA here is from genome assembly GCF_900497805.2 of Vombatus ursinus. NCBI lineage: Eukaryota > Metazoa > Chordata > Mammalia > Diprotodontia > Vombatidae > Vombatus > Vombatus ursinus. Next base: position 1,460,636 of record NW_020954597.1, on the reverse strand, counting down.
GCATACAGCAATTAGTGCTCTGAGCATGACTGATGCATATAGAATAAAGGCATCTCACATTTGACACTTGGCTGCATCTGGCATCTCATCAGTATGGGTACAGATCATGTCTCATCCCTGCCTGCCTGTCCATTCCCTTGTGTAAATCCCTCCTGAAGGTTTACTTGACACATGGGAGGCCTTCCTCAGGGGCTCTTGAGATTTTTTTTTTTGTTTTTTAGGCAGTTGGGGTCACCCAGCTAGTAAGTGTCAAGTGTTTGGTCTGAGGTTGGATTTGAACTCAGGTCCTCCTGACTGCAGGGCCGCCGCTCTCTCCACTGCGCCACCTAGCTGCCCGCTCTTGAGATTTTTTAGGGGTGCTGGTTCCATGCTGGGGTAGGTCAGCTCTTCTTTCCCATGACGTGATGGGCCCACCATGCTCTATTCAGTCTTTCAAATGACCATGACAGGGCACCACAGTGCACATAGTGTTGGACAGGAAGTCAGGAAGACCCAAGTTCCAGTCTAGTCTCAAACAATTACCAGCACTCATTATGTGGACCCAGGCGGGTCACTTTAGCTCTCTCAACTTCAGTTTCCCCACCTATAAAACAGGAATAATAATAGCACCTACTTCACAGGGTTGTTGTGGGAATCAAGTGAGATTGAACTACATCGTCCCTGCCCTCGGAGTGCTTGCAGTCTACTGGGATACAGCATGAAGAGCTGAGAGGATCTGGAAAGATCTATCTCGTGGGAGAGTTTGCCCCTACACTAGTTTCCCAGAGGCTAGAGATTCTCTGAGGAGGAGGATATCAATGAACAAGGGGATAGCATTTCAGATGCAGAGGATAGCCTGTGCAAAGATGGGGTGTTGGATACAGGGAACCAGGAGTGGGCCAGTTACTTGGGAATGGACAGAATGTGGAGGTTTTTGGGGAGGGCACAGACGTAGCCAGATTGGTGTTTCTGGAGCATTGACTTGGTAGCTGTGGGAAGGATCGATTGGAGAGGGAAGTGCTGGGAAGCAAGGACCTAGGTGGGGGTAGAGGCCTTGGGACTGGGGTACAGGGGACAAACAAGATTGATTGTAACCTTCTTGGCCTGAGGCAATACACTGCTCTGGGTCATCTGCTGGCATGTGGAAAGAGCGTTTTTGTGTAGTTAAAATTAGACTTTAATATGTTGGGTGCTTTTCCATGTCTGGGAGAACCTGCCCAAACTTTCAAGACCCATCAGATGCCAACTGTCCCACAAAGACTTCCCTGATCACTGACCTCCAAGTCAGCGGAAAGAATCTGGTCTGCTACTTCCTTCCCGTGCAACCTTGGGCAAGTGATTTTCCTTCTTTGAGCCTCAGTTTCCTTCTCTGTAAAATGAGACCATTGGACCCAATGACCTTTAAAGGTCCTGTCTAGCTCCTGATTTGGGTGATTTCTACATCTTCTCTCACCTCTGCTCTTCTGTAGCTCTTTGCTCATTTTTCTCTCTCCCATGTGCTGGGGATACCACCCAGTGCCTTGGATTTGGGTTCTTTGTGCCGCTCACCAGACTGGAAGTTCAGGGGAGGCAGTAACTGTGCCTTTGGCTTCTGGCACTTTGGACATGGGCAGCTGTCGGTGAATGTTGGTTGGATGGGTGTTACTGTGGACTTCATTAAAGCAGGGGCCTTCTGCAGTTCTTGCTGGGGCACTGGGGGCTTCTACAGCCCTCAAGAGAACAGCAGCAGGAAGGATGGACCCCAGCAATAGAATAGGAGGGAATAAGATAGAAGTCAGAGGATCACAGGACCAGGGACTAGAAGGGGCCTCAGACATCAGTAAGCCCAAGAGGAAATCGAAACTCAGTGCTCAGAAAAGCACCTTTTTGTGGTTCTCTAGTTGTCTTCAGTCGTGTCCGGCTCTTTGTGACCCCATTTGGGGTTTTCCTGGCAAAGATACTGGAGAGGTCTGCCATTTTCTTCTTCAGCTCATTTTTTTACAGATGAGGAAATTGAGGCAAACAGGGTGAAGTGACTTGCCCAGGGTTACATAGCTAGTAAGTGTCTAAGGCCAGATCTGAATTCAAGAAGATGAATCTTTGTGACTCCAGGGCCAGCACTCTATCCACTATGTCACCTAGTGGCCCATTAAGCACCACTATGTGCCTGTTTGGGTCAGCTAGGTAGGCAGTAGATAGAGCACCAGACTTGGAATCAGGAAGATCTGAATTGAAATCCAAACTCAGATACTTGTTAGCTGTGTGGCCCTGGGCAGGTCACTTAACCCCTATTTGCTTCAGTTCTTCATCTGTAAAATGGGGACATACTGGAGGAGGAAATGACAAACCACCCCAGTATCTTTGCCAATAAAATCCCATGGATGTTGTTCATGGGTCAGGCCGCGACTGGATGACTGAACAACAGCAGTAATGTGCCTCTTTTGCACCTTCTGTTATGCTAAGGTCAAGATAGTCCCTGCCCTCAAGGAGCTCCCAGTCTAATGAGGGAGAAAGCATGCCAACGACTAGATATGAATAAGATAGATACAAAGTAGATGGAAAGTAATATCAAAGGAGGAAGGTACCAGCAATTGGAAAGACCTCTTACCGGGGAAGCCAGGAGGCAGAACGTGCCAGCTGAGGATGACAGCCAGTGAAAAGGTAGAGTTGGGAGATGGTAGGAATAGTGGGCAGGCCAGTGGCGCTGGATCACAGTCTGAATTATGGGCCTCTGATTCCAAATTCAGTGCTGTTTCCCCTATACTAACCAGAGTGAAGGGACCGACTCAGGAATCTAGAAGATAACCAGCCGAGGGCAAAGAACAACAGCAAAGTTGGATCAGGAAGCCGTGAGGATAAGGAATTCAATGAGTGCATTGGATGGAGAAGTCTGGCCTGCAATCTGGTATACAATTATATTACACATATTTCCACATTAGTCATGTTGTGAAAGTAGAATCAGAACAAAAGGGGAAAACCACGAGAAAAAAAAATAGAGCAAACAGTCTGCTTCGATCTGCATTCAGATTCCATGGTTCTTTCTCTGGAGGTGGATAGCATTTTCTATTGAGTCTTTTGGAGGTGTCTTAGATCCTTGCGTTGCTGAGAAGAGATAAGTCTAACATAGTTGGTCATTGCACAGTGCGGCTGTTGCGGTGCACAATGTTCTCCTGGTTCTGCTTATTTCACTCTGCATCAGTTCATGTAAATCTTTCTGGGTTTTTCTGAAGTCTGCCTGCTCATCATTTCTTATAGCACAATAGTATTCCATTACATTCATATGCCACAACTTGCTCAGCCATTCCCCAATGGATGGGCATCCTCTCAATTTCCAATTCTTTGCTACCACAGAAAGAGCTGCTATAAATATTTTTGTACACATGAGTCCTTTTCCCATTTTTATGATCTTTTTGGGATACGGACCTAGAAGTGGTATTGCTGGGTCAAATGGTATGCACAGTTTCATAGCCCTTTGGGCATAGTTCCAAATTGCTGTCCAGAATGGTTGGATCAGTTCACAACTCTACCAGCAGTGCATTTAGCGTTCCAATTTTCCCACAACTTCTCCAACATTTATCTTTTTCCTGTTTTGTCAGGTTAGCCAATCTGATAGGTGTGATGTGGTACCTCAGAGTTTTTTTTTTAATTTGCATTTCTCTAATCAATAGTGATTTAGAGCATTTTTTCATATGACTATAGATAGTTTTAATTTTGAAGCTCTGGTCTTTTCATCAGGAGTGCATGAAAATCCTCTGTTTCATTAAAGATCCATTCCCCTCCTCCCCCAACTATAGCATTATATTTAGTTTTGCTAGATAAGTTATTTTTGGCTGTAAGTCCATATCCTTTGCCTTCTGAAACATCATCTTCCAACCTCTCCACTCCTTTATAGTGGTGGCTGCTAAGTTGTGTGTAATCTTGATTGTGGCTCCTCAGGACTTGAATTCCTTTTTTCTGACTGCTTATGACATTTTTTATTAGACCTGGAAGCTCTGAATTTTGGCTATAGTGTTCCTGAGAGTTTTCAATTTGGAGTTTCTTTCAGGAATTGACCAGTGGGATTCTTTCAATTTCCATTTTACCCTCTGGTTCTAAAAAATCTGAGCAGTTTCTTTGAAATGTGGTATGTAGGCTCTTATTTGTCATGGCATTCAGGTGATTCTTAATTTTTTTTTCTCGATCTGTTTTCTAGGTCAGTTGTTTTTGCTATGACACATCTTACATTTTCTTCTATTTTTTTCAGCCTTTTGACTTTGTTTTAATATTTCTTGTTGCCTCATGGGATCATTGGCTTCTATATAGTCCATTCTAATTTTCAGGGAGCTTGTTGCTTGGGTAAGGCTTTATACCTCTTGTGCCAAGGCATTAATTCCTTTTCCAATTCTTTCTTCCATAGCTCTCATTTCTTTTATAATTTTTCTCCAAGTGCTCTCATCCCATTTATAAAAACACTTTTTTTTAATTCTTTTTTTTTAAGGCAATTGGGGTTAAGTGACTTGCCCAGGGTCACACAGCTAGTAAGTGTCAAGTGTCTGAGTCCAGATTTGAACTCAGGTCCTCCTGACTCCAAGGCTGGAGCTTTATCCACTGCGCCATCTAGCTGTCCCCTATAAAAACACTTTTAACCCTTTAATTCTTGCTTCATCTCTTCTAGGAATTCTAGTTGAGTTTGTGCCCAACCTGTGGTTTTCTCTGAAGCTTTGAGATATTTTGGAGTCATTCTCTTCTTCTGCATTTGTATCTAGAGTGTCCTGCCACCGTAATAGCTCATCATGGTGGGGTTCTTTTTGTGTTTGCCCATTCTTCCAGCCTGCTTCCTGACTTTAGATGGGATGTTACGGCTGGGCTCTGGGCACTTCTGGAGGGAAGGTCTGGTCTGGTCTTGTTGCTGTTTTCTTGAGGTACTTGAGTGTTGTGTTTCAGGATCTCAGGGAGAGGTCAGCTGGGAACCTGCAAACTTTCAGTGCTTCCAAAGTGATCTAATCCAGGGCAAAAGCTGATTGCTGCTCCCCTGGTCTGAGCTCTTCAAGTTCCCGGAATGGGTTTCAGTCTGAGCAACAGTAATCTGCTGCTGATGGTGTCATCCAGCTGGAAAGTTCGATTTGTTCAGAGCAGCAGAATTGTAGGCTCCCCTTTGATCAAAGGTTCCTGCCTTGGTTATTTCTCTGCAGGCTGAGCTAGATGCTTTAAGTGAGATGCTGCTCTAGGCTTGGGGTTTGAGTCAAACTGCTGCTACTGGCTTTTGAACTTCCTTTGTATCCAGGAACTCCACTTCCCTGAGCAGGTCCTCTTCTTAGTCTGACCTGGTTCTGTGACCCAGAACTGGGTGGTGAATGACAAAGCTTCCAGTTGGCCGTGTCCCTGTCACACGTCCACTGGAAGGTCTGAAACCTCCTCTTGTCCTGGCCTCTGGAGTGTTCTCCTGGCTCCAACCATCCCTAGTGTCTGCAGATCTCCAAATGTGTCTCCCTATGCTGTGCTGGGATGGCCAAATGACTCACTGCGACTTTTTATCTCCATCAGGATTTGGTCTGGTGTATTGTCTTGATCTGTTCAGAGCACAGCCCACTACACTGCTTCCTGCCTCTTGGCCACCCTTGGCTCTGCACAAACCACTGACTTCTTCAAATGGAGTTTCTTTCTGGTTTGTTGAATTACTAACATGGCACTCCTTATTTCCCCTCTAATTCTTTCTCATTACAAATGGTTCAGATCCAATAGGAGTTGGTTGGTTGAACAATGAACCAACATGAACAATAGAGTTCATTGGTAAGATCTGGGAACATGTTTCCTTCATAGAAATTATGCTAGGAAAAAAAAAAAAGAAATTATGCTAGAAGTCACGTTTTGGTTCCCAAGCTAACACCAAAGCCCAAGGCAGGTACTGCCTGGGCTATGGTGTCTATTTGGCCTCTGGTTAATAGATTTGGTGTACTCGAGTGATGTAGCTAAAAAGCAAATTCATATTACACAAATCCTTTTTTTCCTATTGAGTCCCATTGGAAAAATCAGAAGCACTTGGGACCTGAGGTTTCATGTGACAGTCACACCTGTGGAAGCCTGGGACAACATGATAAGAACATTGGCTTTGGAATTGGACCTGGGTTCAAATCCTGACTATACCACTGGTTATGTGACCATGGGCTAGTACCCCCTCTCAACTGGTTTCCTCCCTTACCACATGAGGACTCAGTGATCTCTAGCTCAAATTCATGAACTCTCAGTGACAGCATCTTGTGTCACTGGCTGTTGAGAGATATAGCATTATGGGTGAGACAAACAGAGGCCAGGATGTGCCTGGAAAGGAAGTGGCCCTGCTTACTTTCTGCCTGGGAAACATGAGGAAAGTGCTTTTCTCTGGTGAGAGAGCGGTGTTGCTTTGGTTAGAGCATGCTGGAGAGTCTGGTCAGGGAAAAACTAGAGGAAGCAAGGGTGACTGTAATCACTCTGGCCTGGAGTCATCACCAGTGATGGAGCACCTGCTACCTGCAGAGACCACTCCCTGGGAAGAACAGTTCAGAGATGCCATCTTTGCCCTTACGGAGCTCCTGGCTGGAGAGCTGGGGTCAAGGGCCCCGAGGTTGAGCTGACGAGGAGGAGAGAGAGGAATGGAATTCAGTCTCATCTGGGAGTCAGGGATTCAGAATGAGCAGAGAGCTTGGGAAAATGGATGGGACTGCTAGGCTGGGGGGGGGGGGGGTTCAGGGCGGTGGGGGGTCCCAGAAACAGAAGATCTGTTACACGGGGTGACTTTCCTAGGAGATGCCCAGGATCTCTTCCCACTCTATGATGTGCTGTGAACCCAAATGACTTCTTGTAGACAGGTGGGTCAGCTTAGTGTATGTGCCAGTGATGCTGGGAGCTTGCCACAGCTGGGGCATTTACTGAATGATTGAGTTTGGGTGGTGTGGGGGAGGACTTTCTCCCCCATGGACAGTGCCTCCCGAAGGGCATGACCAGCATGGTCCGCACCCCCTTGGTTGCTCTCCACAGTTTTCTTGTTTTTTCGGTGACACCGACATGAAGGCTTCGTCTACCCTAGAGCAGCACTTAACCATGGCGGTGGTGCGGTGTTTTGGTGGGAGTACAGTCTTTGAGGTTGGGATAAAAAAAAAACAAAAAACAAAAAAAAAAAAAAACCCAAAACTTCAATGAAACCACAAGAAAGTCACCGGGCCCATAATTGAGCAGGTGGAACAAATTTGTTAAATCTGTTCAGGGGAAAATTGTAACTGGTCCTTAAGTAATAAATCAGTCTCCCATTCATGGTTTCCTAATCAGAATAAGGAAGGGGAGTCATTGTAGACATTTATAAAGTCAGACTCTGAATCTGGTGGGACTGATTTGAATGGAGCATGAAGGAAGGAAGAGTCCTTGTGCCTAGTTGCACATGGGAGTCACATATTCCTTATCTTCTGGGTGGGGGCTCGTGGCCACAGTGGTGGCTGCGGTAATAGGATACATCCAAAATCAAATCAGACGAGGGCCAGAGGAGCGATAGGAGCACGAAGAGGGAGTGAGAGGGCGGGTCATGACGGCAGCTGAGGTGGGCGACTTGGACAGGCAGAGATGAGGAGGGTGTGCGATCCAGACATGGGCTCGTGCCCGCCTGAGGGCATGGACAAGATGGGAAACAGGGCATCGACAGACTCATTGGATTTGAATGGAGAGTGGAGGATGGGGAAAGAATATGTGGAATCAGGCAGCAAAACTAAGTTAGAGCTGCCAAGCTGAGCAATTTGTATTTTAGCCCAGAGGCAATGGGGAGCCATTGCAGGTTATTAAGCAGAGGAGTTCTAGGGTCAGACTTATACACTTCATCTCTGGGGTCTTAGCTAAACTTTCTATCTTGCCCCCATCTAGCACAGAGATCCTGACACGAGATACTTAAGATGTGTCGGTTATATTGAATTGACATGAATTTTGCAGTGGTAACAGCATTTTGTGCTTTCACCGATCCAGAAATGTGGGTTTAAGATGGAGGTCCATCATCTCAGTGATAGAGAGACTGAATTTCATAACTGGTCACCCACCCGCATGTCAGAGTCTGAGCTAGGCTGACCCATTTAGTGCCATGTTCTTTGGAAGGTTGGATTGCCAAGAAGTGAAGTGATGTGACTTCTCTTTAAGAGAGACCACTTCAGCCACATGTGCTTTGTCCTTCATGGCAGCTGCCTCTTGGGTTCCCGTGTTGGCGGTGCTGCTCGTGCTGGGCAGTGATCACAAACACCGTACAACTCTATCTGATGTGTGGGTGCTAAATGAGCTTGCCGGGTAAGCCATCCATAAATATTTCAAAATACATCTCTCTCGTGGCTCCTTGGCTTGCTTCTACATGCTGTGAACGTTTTCGCTTGCTGAGCATTATTTCCCGTCCATATCACATATCTTGTGTTACATGCTATGTTGGAGGAGGATTGGGGTAGCATATGGCTGGGCTTGGATTGCATTCTGGCCGTCTCCAGGAAAAAGGGACACTGAGTGCCCAGAGTAGAGCTTGGGGGTGTGCCAAGGGCCCTGGGCTGGCCGGCTGCTCAGGACCCAGCTCTGCTGCCCTCTAGCCAGAGGCCCTTGGGTTAGCTCTCCCAGCCTCAGTTCCTTCCTTGGTAAAACAAAGGAGTTGGTTAGATGACCTCTAAGGCCTTTTTAACTTCCACTCCTCTAGGATCCCAAGTCCCCTCCCCTCTTGGGGTCTCAGTTCTCTTTGATAGAAAATGGGGAGTCGGTCTATGGGGTGTCCAAGTACCCTTTTAGAGCTTTAATCCCACTCTCTGAAATGGGCATATTGGATTATTTGCCAAGTGTCCTAGCTCTAGGGCTGAGTACACCAAGCCCCCTAGACAGGAAGCATATTTCACTTCATATTTTGTAACATGCCCAACCAAATGTCTCTGTGATGTTTCTCATGTCCACTGAAGCCATTTCAAGTAGGCCATCAGGTCACGAAGACCAGGAGATGTACTCCCCTGAGATATCATTCTAACCAGCATGATGCTCCCCCCCTGGTTTGGAGAGGACAATCTTTTCTTTCTATCTTGGTAAATTCTTTAGGTTGGATGGTTGGGAACCTCCCGAAGACATCCTTAATTAGAGGCATGTCGGAATGCGTTGGGATTTTTTTCTGCCGTCATTCAGTTACTTCTGGGTAGTATTATGTAATCTTACGGATTCGTGTTTTCTTAGGGGCTTCAACCTTTCTTGCCCTCCCCACCCTCCCCTTGGGGAGAGTCAGAATCCAAACTGTTGTTCAAGGATTCTGGGAAGGTTTAGAAACAAGGGTCTTGACAACTGCAGGCACTAATTATCTCAGGTAACTTTTAAGGGAAGAATGGTGTTGGTGTGGTGAAACCCTAACTCAATGAACCTGGGTTCTGCTAGCTCAAAATCTGATTGGAGAAGCCACTAGGTTTGTGTTTCCCTTTTGGGTTTAATCTGCCATGAAGTGGTGGAATCCCGCTGTTAGGGACTTGGCTTTCAGGGTGATGTTTTAGTGGGGAGGTAATCCCTAGGTATGGTTTGTTTATCAACTCTGGCTTTGCAAAGTGCTCTGGTATCCTCTTTGGAAAGGGTGGTTGTTAGTATCTTTTTACTCCATCCCAGAAGTATGGACTTGCCCAGTAGAAGCCAGGAATAGAGGCCTTGAACCACAGGTCACCTTCCAGATCCTCACCCTACACTTAATCCCAACTTTTCCCTCGACATATCCTGGGCTTCTTTTGTCAGGGTAGAGTCATGCCAGGGTCCCCTCCTTCATTCTCACTCCCTTCTGAGTCGTGCCTGATGCCCGGACTACCCTCTCCTTAGCCTGCCTTTGTTCTGGCACCCACGTTCCTGAACTGGAAGGGTTGCTCCAAGATGAGTTTAAATCCTGAAATGTGAATACTTTTGTCCTGGACGTCTCTCCAGGTGTTCAAAGTTCCTCTTTCTCCTCTTGTCTGTATTTCCATATGCAATTGTGTGCTGTCTGTGTGTTGTCTTTGTGCTGTCTTTCTGTCTTTGATCCTAACTCCATAGAAGGGAATGGAAATTGGCACTCTACTCTGGCTGCGGAATCATGTCACGAGTCAGCAGACATGGAACAAATTGCTTGGGGAGGGGGGGGGATGGTGCCTCTCGGAAAGCTGATGGGCCCCTGTTGGATCCAGCTCTGGGCACCATATTTTACAGATGTCTTTAAGCAGCTGGAGTGTGTCAAGAGAAGGGCAGCCAAGATGGTAAATGGACTAGAGACCATGCCATCCAAGGAATCTGACTCATAGGCAAGCATTTATTAAGCACCCATTGTGGGCCAGGCACGGGGCCAGGCACCGGGAGTACAAGGTACAACTCTGCCACGGCCTCTGTGGATCCACGAGGAAATACAGGGAATATCCCAAATACATATAAATCTGCGGAGAGTGAAGTGCTAACTCTTGGGGGCATCCGGGAAGGCCTCTGCAAGGCCGTGGCCCTGGTAATGAGGGGCCGTGTTTAAAGTCACAGAGGTGGGAGACAGGTCAGTGGGATTGGAGGCGGGGAGGGGAAGGAGAGGAATGCTAGCTATCTTTAAGTGTTTGAGGGCTGGTGTAGGCAAGAGAGTTTAGACTTGTTCTGCTGCGCCCCGGAGGGCACTGAGGGAGTGGGGTGGGGGGAGCTGCACAGAGGCAGAAGGAAGCCGTGTGTTCTATCCCAAAGGGGAAGGGCTGCCTAACAAGGTAGGGAGCTTTCCTGCTCATCTGAGGGCTTCAAGCAGAGACTCAGTGGCCACTTGTTGGAAATTCTTGGGCAAGCCCCTGAGAGCCCTTCCAGCTGCGCTCCTGGGAGTCAAAGCGGGCACGCCACCTCCTTGAAAATTGGCAAGTCTTACTGCCGGTTGCTTGTTCACTGCCTCGTTGGTAATTCTGTTGTAGGCCCCATGCTGGCCACGTTACCTGGTTTAATTCCCCATCCTTTCTCTTTCGTTCCTCCAAAATGGGAACATTAACACCTGACTCCATCCAAGCCTGCCACAAAATCTTCTTAGCAAGGAGAAAAACAACCCACCCAACTCCCATGAGTCAGTTAGTTGACAGTGGAATCTGACTTTCCAACCTAGTAACCATTTGCGTGCATCATAACAGTGTTTTCCAGTTGACAAGCGCTTGGCGGGAGAAGCCTCGACCTGGTGCCTTCGGTAATCTGGCCCAGCTCAGGAGGTCGTTCAGCCCTCGGAGCACTGTCAATCCATCACCTGCTGGAGAGGCAGGTCCACTGAAGGAATTAGCAGCCATTGTGGTGGTTTCTGGTCTCATGTCATTATTGCCCCATGGGGAGTCAGGCAGGCACCAACTTTCTTGACTCAGAATTGGGTTTGGCATGCATACCTGGCAGTAACGTCACACATTACTACTGCTCTGAGCTGGGCTTCTGAAGCAGTCAGAATCACAGGGCTTTTTTCTACCCTGATGTCCTGGAGGCATCTCAAACTCAACATGTCCAAAATGGAATGAGTTCTCCTCTCCCCTAAATTCACCTAGCCTCAAAACTTCCCCCTTTCTTTGGAGGTTACTCACATCTTGCCAGTCAACCATGTTTATGACCTTAGAACCATGCTTTACTCTTCCCTCTCCCTTCAACCCCATGTGCCATCAGTTGCTAAGCCATTTCTGTTCTCCTTCCAGAACATTCCTCAATCTATCCCCTCTTCTCCCCTCACGTGGCCCTTATCTCCTCCTTATTTGGTACCTCCTGGGCCTCGAAAGGTACCAGCACATAGATACTGCACTTTAATCGGATTGAATCCTAGCACCAGAACTTGCCCTGTGGTCTTTCTAAAACAGCAGCTCAGGGTTACAGGGAAGTTTCTGGCACATTTCCCTGGGGGGTGTTATCTCCCCAAGAGACATTAGGGTGTGCTGGGAGTCCTCATTGGAGCTCAGCTTTCTCTTTCACATGGTAAGTAAAGCATCAGGCAGGATCAGTAGTTCCCAACCCATGGGCCAAAGGTGCCCTTATCCTCTCCTCCAACCACCTCCATGGAGTTAATGCAGTTCTGCAAATTCAAAAGCACATAGTAGGTTTTTCATATTCACATTACTGTGATGATCAATTTTAAAAAGTATCAAAGTCATGATAGTTGTTGTTTTTATAACTTCCTGCCTTCCCCAAGACCTCCAGTGAGGAGGTAAGCCCTTTGAAAGGAGGGGACGTTTCCTCAGCACCTAGGCCAAGACCTTGTGCATTGTGGGTGCTGCAGACCAGTAAGAGGATGACTGGGGGGGGCAGGCGTGGGGTCTGGGATGTTCAGGTGAGCAGGTGGGACCATTGGCTCACACGCTCTGGGCAGTGCCTTCAGGCAGTCAGCAAGCAGTTATGAAAAGTCTACTGTGTGCTGGAGATACAAAGCAAGGTACAAACAATCCCTGCCTTCGAGGACTCCCTTTCCAATGGGAGGAGGTATCATGGACTACACGGGAAGGGCGAGGTAAGTGGGAGGTCATCTTAGAGAAGGCCCAGCTTGGACAAGGCCTGGGAAAGGGACCTCAGAGACCATCTAGGCCAACCACCTCATTTTACAGAGGAGAACTAGGCAGTTCAGTGGCTAAGAGTGCTGGGGCTGGAGTCAAGAAGACTTGAGTTCAAATCCAGTCTCAGATACTTCCCAGCTGTGTGACCCTGGGCAAGTCACTTCACCCCCCTTAGCCTCAGTTTCTTTATCTGTAAAATAGGGATAATAAGGGTTGTTGTGATTATCAAATGAAATCATATTTGTAAAGTGCTATTAGGAAACTGAGGCCTAGAGAAGGAAAGGGATCAGCCCTGGATTCCACAGTTAATAAATCTGAGGCCAAATTTGAACTTATGATTCTGAGATGTCCATTTTCTAAAAGGAAATCTAAGTCTTTGTTTAGATCTTTGAGGGTTTGGGTTCTGTTCTTACTTCCCTTAGTCATTTCATTGAAATGCATCTCATTTGGGCACTTCACAAACATCCCTTCCATTTAGTTGGGCAGAGAATCTGGAAGGACCTGGATTCAAGTCCTATTGGGGACCTGTACTAGCTGTTTGACCTTAGTCAAGTCCCCTAACCTCTTGAGGCCCTAGCCCACTCTGGAAGAGTAAAAGTTACAGCCCAATTGTAGGGCTGCGTGGGTGGGGGACATTTCCACCCCAGAATTTTCTCTGTAGTGATGAAATCGTTGGTCTGGACCTCCTGCTTCCCCCTTCCTCCCAAAGTCACCTTATCTCCAGGTTGCAGTTGGTATTATTTGCCATTTCAGGCCTTTAACAACCCCATTCACTTAGCTAGGCTGGCCCTATCACAGCAGACACACACACACACACACGCACACACACACATGCACACACATACCCACATGTATGAACATGCACAGAGTCTGTTGCCTGGTGTGTACTCAGAATCACTCTAGCTCAGATGGACCTGCTAGAGCTTGTGCTCTGTTGGCATGGCCCCAGAGTCACTGCCAGGCCACATCATGCTGTGGCATCATACGAGGGAGCAGTGGAGAGTGAGGGCATCTTCTGGAGCTGGCATGGGGGCACGTTTCTCACCCCCCCAACCCTTGCTTTGGTCAGCCTTTGCTGCAGCTCTACCAGCCTAATGAGAGAGCTCGAGTAAACACATATGACCTAAGAATAAACATTAGCAAGAGTGAGAGAATCCAGCTTTGTGTGTGTATGCGTGTGTGAGTGTCCAGTCTTAAGCAGTAAGGGACAGAATGTGGTGATAAGACGGAGGAAGAGCTTTCTAGACATCTTTGCCATTTCTGGAGGTGACAGCATGGTCCAAGGGTAACCTGGCAGCTGGCTGGAGGCCAGTTAAAGCTCAGCTGGGATGGAGATGGTGCTGGGGAAAGCCTCTCAGAATTTAAAGGCCCACATAATCACAACGATGAGATCAATGATAACTGCGTTTGGAGAGCATCATACTGTTTGCAAAGCACTTTTCACGCTTGCCTCGTTTGGCCATTCCAGCTGTCCTGTGATTCTCTTTTATCTGGGGAAACAAGGGCCCAGAGCACTATGATGCGGCCGAGCCCAGCGTCAGCCCAGCTCTTCTGTCTGCTCATCGTCTCACGCTTCTGCGGTCCTCCTGTGGCCGTTGCCTTGCTTCAAGGCCATCTTCGGCTCTTTAAGGGCAGAGTCTCACTCTTCTATTCCTTGGAGGTCCTTGACTCCTATTTGCAGAACGACCATTTGACTCAAGCTCCTCATTTTACAGATAGAGGGAATGACCTAGCCAATGCCATGTGACTAGCACCAGGAGCAGAGATGGGATTTGACCCATAACGCCAGGCTGTCCCCCCTGCCTGTTCTACCACTCACGTTTTGCCACATCCCAGAATCCATGAGCTGACTACTTAAGTCTCCTCAGCGCTAGGGGTTCTATTGGCCTCCAGCCCATGGGAAAAGGCTCCCTTGTTCTTCCCCCGCCCCTTGCAGATTTTCTTCCTTTCACCCTTAGTGCTCGCGGTGGGGGGGGGGGGGGCACAAAAAAGTCTTTCACAATACGTTAAGCAGAATATTATAAATAGTATATTAACTTACATAGGGACTTAGAGGGGAGGATGTGGAATTAAAAAATGCATCATGGGGAGGGGGCTGGAATGGAAATCAGCTAAGACCTAGGTTCAAAATGGTCCTAAGCCACTTACTAGCTGTATGACCCTAGCCAAGTCCCTTAACTGTCTCTCCCAACCTCTGTTTCCTCATCTGCTATATGGGGATAATAATAGCCACTATCTCTCAGGGTTGTTGGAAAGATCAAATGGAATGATCTATGTAAAATACTTTTAAAACCTTCAAATGCTACCTAGCCCTTACCTCTTGTTGCCGTGACTAGTTTTATTAAATGATAGCTATCATAGTGTGTCCAGCTTGGAAGGGACCAACCCCCTTGTGTGGCAGAAGAAGAAACTGAGGCTCAAAGTGGGGAAGGAAATGCACAGCCCAGGATGCCCCAGCTGGACCATTCACAGAGAGTATCAAAGGCACCGAGTAGCCTAGGGATGGAGCTGGAGGGAGCCCCTCATTTTATAGAACTGAGGCCAG
>NW_020954597.1:1383148-1440648 GCF_900497805.2 Vombatus ursinus | reverse complement strand
TCAGGCCTCTGGAATGCTGCTGGCCTGTCTCCAACTTCTCAAGCTCTGGAAATGGTTAAATGGGCTGGTTTTTGAAATGTTTCTTACTTCCATCTGGTCTGAATCAATGGGCTTCAGCTCCATGCTATGGGAGATGGAGTCATTTTGATGAGACCCTTAATTTGGAGGCCACAACATAATGTTCTCAGGCCCGTTCACTCAGGGTCCTGCATTTCTCTGATAAAGGCAGCTGCTGTTGACTCCAGGGTCCTTGGTGAAACCCTCACTTGGCCTGCTTGCCCTGAGCCCAGGATGCTCTGCCTTCACTCAGTATGTCGAGGCCCCAAATGGAGGAGTTTGACTTGAGGATTATTGCTGGAAGCTCTTTGTCATGATACCTAAGATCCAGGGGCAGGCTTCTGCTGCCTGAATTCCCCCTGCAGAGGCTTTTCTCGGTACGCCTTTGTCCCTCTTTGAGCCTCCAAGATTGATGGCAGAGGCCAGGAATGAAGAGTTCAATGCAAATGTTTATCAAACACCTGCTGTGTGCCAGGCCTTGCGGGGTAGAGGCGAGAGAAACGGAGGACAAGTGCCTAGAGGGCTAAGCTATAAGGAGCAAGATCAGCACAAAGGAGAGGTCCTGGCAGGTCCCTTTCACCTGGGGTAGTGGTGATGGTGGTGGCCAGGGAAGCCAGCTACCCAATTGGGCCTCAAAGGAAGGGAAGGACTTAAACTGGATAGAAATGGGGGTGGAGGTGCCAGGAGACCAGGAGAGTGGAGGGGGAGAAGGAGAAGAGGATCTGAGAATAGTACAAGTTGCCTAGAGTGTAGAATGTCTGAGAGTAGGAGGGGTCAAAGCTGGCCATGGAGATTGGTGTCAGACTCTGGAGGAGGCTTTGAAAGGGCAGGGTCAAGAGTCTACAGGATGTGAGTGAAGAAATGAATTAACAGCCATACAGTAGGAGGACTACATGATCTCAAAGTTTCTGACTAGCTCTAAGATTCTAATAAGATTCTAACCCACCAGGAGATTGCAGGGATGTTGTGGCTACTTGTATGGCATTATTAGGGCTGGAGACACAGGATTCCCTGTGAATTTCAGGTGACTCGTGGGCCTGAGTGGAAGAAGTAGTCAACAGGACAACTGGAGAAAGATGTAATCAATCAAACCCGAAGGTCAGCCTAGCCTTCCTCAGCATGAGGAGCAAATGTAGAGGTCTAGCTGTGGGAGCCAAGTCAGAAGCTTAGAGATCATCTATTTATCCCTCTCATTTTGCCAGTGGAGTTGAACTGATGTGTCCAAGGTCTTAGAACTCAGTAGCAGAGCCTGGCACTCCTAGCCCTTCTGCCTTGGAAGTAAGATGACAGTTCCATTTGTGTTGGCATTTTGCTTCTGTCTTTCATATGGATTCCGACTTACCTTAATTTTGTTTTCCACCAGACCAGTGCTTATAGTCAAACCGTTTGGGGCTGGTGGATCTTAGCAGCTGAGCAAATCAAACTTGGTTTTCCCTGCTGACTTTTTACCAAGAGTCAATCACAAAGAATCCAACGGATAAATCAGCATTCTGAGAAGCTTCTCCCCTGCCTGTCATCCTCTGCAGTTGGGTGAGCAGCCTGCTGAGGACTGACAGATGCTACAGATGGACAGTGAGCGGGGCCCAGAGTTGAGCTGGAAGAAGAGAATGAGCTGGATTGAATCTGGGAAATTGTTCGCAATCCTGAGCTGTTCATTTCCGCCAAAGCCTCTCTTTTTTAACTCTGAGAGTCTCTGGAGGCTGCTATATGGCTGTGAATCATGGAGCACCACAAAATCATCAGAACAATCAAAACTAGGGGTGACCCAAAGGACAGAGGAAAATGCATGACGAGTGGGTGTGAGCAGGCTGTCACTCATCCCCGGCGATGACTTATGTGTGATAAGTGCCAGACAAGACACCATCAAGGGCATAAATGACTGGAAAAGGAGCAGCCAGAGGCAGGGATAACAGATGGACAGGACAGCCTGGCTGCTTCATTGGTTCTCACAAAAGATGAAAACTCCCGGCGGGGTTGAGGGGTGAAGAGCCCATAATGGGCGGGGAAATTGGGGATTTCAGGGACACAGTGAAGCTTGTGATCCCTTGGATTTTTTGATGTCAGAGTCCTTTAGTAGGGGTACAAGTGCAGTCATTTTAGTGAGAAGTTAAGCCTCCAGGACCTAGCTAATGCAAGAAGGGAAGTGTCCCACCTGAGTCCTTGGGAGCTGATTGTCGCATCAGGAGGTCCCCGAATATTGAGGCTTTAGGAAGGAACTCTCAACTACAAAAGCCAGATCTGGACTCACTCATTTATCTTTTCTCTTCGATAGTGCTAAACAATCACCCCTGGCTGCCAGGAGAGGCTCTTCTCCTGTTCTCTTCAGAGCAGCTAAAAAGTCAGTTCCAGTACCTTGTAAAAGAGACACCTTTGGGGATGTGCAAAAGGATATGTCATTGTGGAAAGGAAGGAGAGAACTCAGGAGTGCTTGTGAGTTCACCACGCTGTCCCACAGGGATGATAGGACCTGACCTTTAGAGAGCCATCATCCAGAACTCAGGCCTCCGGGTTGGACAGACTTAGTTCAATCCTGAGGATTTCTCACAGATCAACTCTTTGGCTTGTGTGCCTCCACCCCAGAGTTCCCCTGGGAACATCACAAATAATCTTCTTGTGTCTAGGTCTTCACAACAGAAAAATACCCTCAGCTCTTATGCAAGCACTGAGGCTAACAAGATATAGGCTATAGGACAGTCTATTTGATCTACAAAGTACTCCAATGGCCCATAGAAAGTCACAACAATGTTTTTATAAAATTGAATTAATTGGGTTTTTTTTCCAGCTTAGCAGTTATTTACCCTCCTTCCCACTTCCTCCCACTGGGGGTGGGGGGGTGGGGGGAACAAGCAAAACAAAACCTAAGCAAACCCTTTAACAAATAAGCATAGTCAAGCAAAACAAATTCCTCAGCAGCCATGTCCAAAAATACATGTAAGACGGTGCTTTTTTCCATAGCCTGTGAGTTTCCACTTCACCCCAGAGACTTAGAGGACTCCTCTAGTATTGAGCCCCATCACTAAAAGGGGTGGCGATCTCCCTCATCTTCCATGTGACCTATATAGTCATCTTTAGATTTGCACTATCCAAATACCAAAGAACTCAGGATTGATAGCAAGCCAGCGGCCTTCCCTGGACTCTGCACAGTCCAGACAACTCACATTACCAGCGCAGACTGTTTTGTAAGTTATTGCCCCTTGCTGCCGGTTCCTGCTTGGGCTAGAATTCTTTCATCCCTCTGCTACTTTGTTTCTGTCATCTTTGGCAGCAGAAAATTCCCAAGGAGAGGTGGGTGGCTTGGGGATGTAAACAAGTACATTTTTTTCTCTTCAGTGTAGCACCACTCTCCTCTGCCTTTGTCTCTGGCAGCCCTCCTCTGTGTCTTCCAGCCCCACTTTGAAGGCTCAATCCCCAGGCTATTGCTCAGATGTTAACTGCCACCTGGACAGTGAAGTATCCCTGAACTTTGCAGTTTAGCAGGAGTGAACTTCAACATTAGCCAGGGCAAGGAAATTTACCCCTTGTCGGAGTCAGGAGCTGTCACCAAGGCCAGGGGGGACTTTTTCTCCTGTAACAAAGATGTTTGCCTGTTGTATAGGGAGTTTCATTTCTGTTCCCCTCAGGGTCTTCCATCATTTTCCCTCTCCATCCCCCGCCTCCAGTTGTTGCTTCTCCTTCTCCCTCCCCCTCCCCTTTCAAAATTGCCTCTTGTGACTTAATATATACTTTGTATTTACTTCTCTGTCTAGCCCCCCTCCATCCTGAAGTCTAGAGATTTATTGCATTCCTGTCTTTGTCTTCTCAAATCTCAGTACAATACCTTTCACATAGTAAATGCCTAACATATGTTGTTAAATTGAATTTTACATGTGAGGAAACTAAGGCTCAGAGAGGCTAAATAACATGCCTGTAATCACACAGCAATAAGCATTGGAAGCAGAATTTGAGCCCAGGTGTTGCCTGACTAGTGGGAAGAGCCCCTGGCTGGGAACTGGGGAACCTGGGTTCTATTCCTGGTCAGGCATGGATTCTGCCTGACCTTAGGCAAATTACCTCCGCCTGTCTCAATTGCTTCCTCTGTTCAATTGTGCCTTGGATTAGATGATCTCCAAGGTCCCTCAGACTCTCCAAATCAATGAATGTCCATTTCTCTTTGTTGACAAAGTCTGATGGGATTTTTCCTCTCTGAAAAGTGCTTTTCACATACTCAGATACTCAATGGGCCTTACAATATGCCCTTTGAACAAATCTTTTTTACAACAGCCTTGACTCTTTGGGGCTTTCACTCTCATCTCCGCCATCCTTGGTTGTATAGTAGGAAGATTGGCTGAGCTAAAAGCCTCTCTTTTGTTCCCCCAAAGAAGTGACTCAAAATTGTGCCTTGGTGTCTGGGCCTTATGTGCATTTTTTCCCCATTAACAAGAACATCTCATTTTGCCTCATTTTGTCTTTAGAATTCCCAACTAAGATTGCTTTTTGTCCCCTTTGGTTAGCAGAAAGACAGGCTTCTCGTATACCCCTTTATGAGCTCCCCAAAGTGAAAAAAGGCAGCATCCACCAACCAGTCATCAGGTTATTGTTCCAAAGGCGCCCACTTCTCTTGGAGGGGGCAGAAGCCCTTTGTAGCATATACAAGGACTTCTGGACAGATGAGAAGGGAAGCAGGCAAAAGTGTTACAAAGTACTTCCCCCACCCACACCTCTGTGCTGCAGGGGAGCAAAAGGTATCCCTGCCTCCCCCATGGGAGAAATGGGGCTCCTGGTCCTCCAAGAGGTGACGTCTCCTGTCATGGGTCCTAGTGGCTAGGAGTGATTTTGAACCCAGGTCCAATACGGTGGCAAAATCTCTTTGTCATCAGAGCCCGAGGAACAAAGACCTTCCACTTTCCCTCAAACCCCTTCTGCTGTTAGAAGCACCTTGGATGAAGGCCCTCTTCTGTACAGAGCTACCATCCCATCACAAGGGACGTTCTTTAAGACTGAGACATTTTTGTGTCCTTTGGGCTCCGAAGATATCAATGGTGCTTTGTAGCTAAAACCAGTGTGTGTGACCAAGCTTTTCTCTGCATTTCCAGCTCTACCACCTGCTATCTGTGTGACTGTGGGCAGGTCTCTTCCTCTCTCGGGGCCCCACTTTCTTTCTATATGGAATGAAAGGTTTGGGTGAGGTGACCTCCAAGGCTACCAGTCCCAGCTCTGGGCCTCCGGTCCATACCATGCTAAGATGTTTACCTCTTAGTGGGGTGAGAGGTGTGGGTGTGGTACCTCCCCTTGGGCCCAGACCCTTTGTCTTATCTCCAGGGTCTGGAGGAATAGGGTTTTTCATTTTGTAGCTGCCAGGACCAAAGAGCAGGGATGTTCTGTGCCGTGCTCAGTCTGAGTCACTCTTGCTTGTGGTTTTTTCCTCCCTCTTCTGTCCCACAAGATAAGTGGGAACCATCCTCGTTTGCTTCTGCCATAGCTCTCTCCACTTTTGGCATCAGCAAGGCTAAGGACCAGGCATGGGAATCCACAAGGAACTCCCTCAAGTGAGCCCTCTCTGCTAACGCAGGGCATCACTAACACCTCTGCAGCTGCCAGCCACCAGGAGGTGTCAGAGGTGGGATTTGAACCCAGCGCCCCCTTCTTTCTCCCCTGAACCACCTGCTTCTCTTGGGCACCGATGAAAAAGAAGCACTCTCAGAGTAGTTCACATGGCCATGGCACTTTATTGTTGCAAATATGTTCTTCATTATCATATTTGAACCTCACATTAACCCTGGAAGGGAAGGAAGGAGAGATGAATGGAGGGAGAGAAAGAGAGAAGGAGGGATGGATGGGTGAAGGGAAAGAGGGAGGGAGGAAGGGAGGAAAGGAGAGAGGGAGGGATGGATGGAAGGGAGGAAAGGAGAGAGGGAGGGATGGATGGAGGGAGAAATGGAGTGAAAAAGAGAGGGAGGGATGGATGGAGGGAGGAAAGGAGTGAAGAGGAGAAGGCGGGATGGCTGGAGGGAGAGATGGAGGGAAGGAGGGAAGGAGGAAGGGAGGGAAGGAGTGCCACTCTCTCATTAGCCCCATCTGACAAGAAGCTGACACTCAGAGAAGGACTTTGCCCACAGCCACAAGCCTAGCGGCAGACCTAGACCTCAAGCCAGCCTCTGGCTTCCACGGTTTTTGCTTTCATTTTTATTACCAATATTTCAGGACGTGGAGGAGATTGTTCAAACCAACCAAGCCCAGCTGTGTTGTGCATCTGGTCTGGGTCCCAGCTCCACCATTTGGAGGTTGCCCAGCTTCTGTAGGTACAGCCTTTTGGGTCGTTGCGCTAGGGAGAGCCAGCACTCACAGATGGCCATCCCATTGGGGTTGCTTTGATCGTAGCATTTTAGAGCTGGAATGGACATTACAGAGAAGCCAGTGCTAGTTGTTTTCCCCAAGGATGAGACTGAGGCCCAGGGAGAGCCAGAGACCTGCCTGGCATCACCTAACTTGAAAATAAGTGGCAGGCCTGGGCTTCAAACTCTTGCCCTCTGCCTGAAGGAAGATACCTTGCCCTGTGGTTCACTGCCACCTTTGGGCACCTTTTATTCCCTTTCTGCCAAGTTGCCTGGCACCAGGCAGACTAAGCAATAACTGTCATTCATCTTTTATACATGGCATTGGATGGCTCTGCTAATGAAAAAAAGGACGCATGATCATGGGCTCTCAGCATGAAATCCTCTCCGAAGTACCGCTCTCAGAGGAAGCAGGATGTTTTTATTTGGGGTATATTAAGGTCTTAACATCATGCATGTTCTCAGTTTTCATAACTGAAAAGGTGCCCTAGCTATATCCCAGTAGCTGGTGCCTTGCTTTAGCAGAGCGTGATTAATTGGTCCCAGAAACCAGGTTCAAATCTAGGGCTTCCTGCTTACTAACCACGTGACCTTGAGCAAGTCCTTCCCCTTCTGTGGACCTCAGTTTCTTCCTCTGTAAAAAGAGAGTGCTAGACCGGATGAACTCTAAAATGCATTTCAGCCGTAACGTTCTGGCGGCCTGAAGCTGCCTTCCCTCAATGTGTCTCAGTTGTCTTCTCTGGAAAGTGAGGGCATTGACTCTAGGATCTACGCTAACACAAGTCCCTTCTCTTCTATGAGCCTCAGTTTCCTTCTTGTAGCATGAGGTGGTGTCACATACGAGGAATCACAAAGTTGGCCAGTTTGATTGGGAAGAGATGCTGTGGAGAAAGAATTGACAGCGCCTCATTGGCCATAATGATGAGAGCTCATTCCCACGGCATATTAAGGTGCATTCCTGACAGTAACTCTCTAAGGTGATTAGTGGAGATGATTATCCCACTTTATAGATTGGGAAACTGGGTCTCAGAGAAGGGCAATGAGTTGCCCACAGTCTCCCAGTCTTTCTGCAGGACCAGTCAGCCTGTCTGCCCTGCAGTAAGGATGATGATAATATTGGTGTTTGGGATCATGCAGGACAACATCCAACCCCTGGAATCTGAGGTATCTCTTGCATATGTCATGAGATACCTTGGGGCCAGGTCTGGTTGGTTTCGAGTGAAATTTCTCCTTCTACTAACCTCGTTTCTCTGTTGGACTGTTGGGGCTAGTAGCTGCCCTCAGTCATCTTGTTGGTGCCCGTAGCTTGGAAGTGGCCTGCCTGAGACAAGCATCAGAGCTGGAGAGAGCTGGAAAGAGTGGTCCCTTTTCATCCTTTTCTGTGAAGCAGCCCCAGCCCCCAGGAGGGTGCTGCCTGCAATTAGGATTCGTTCCTTCAGCTAATTTGCCCCAGAGAGCCTCAAACAAGTCATGGGAAGCCACATGGCAAGCAGGTTAATTCTGGTGAAAGCCAGGAAGGGCAGCATTGGTGACACTTGGCTGTCTATGCACAATACCAAACAAAGGCGTAAATCCTTTCCCTGAGGAGCTTATGAGGCCAGGTACAAGTTGGCCCGACGCCTTAGGGAAGGAAGGAGAACAATAGGTGAGCCCCATGCTGGGTGGTCTCCCTTTCTAGCTGAGATCCTTCCGAAGCAATTGTGCTCTTGGGAGGGTGGAGAGGGAGCAGGAAGAGCCTTGGCTGCCAAGAAATGGAAGGCTGATCCCGAAGAGATGAGCCTGAAGGGAGTGGCCAAAGGGGGAAGGGGGCCGTTGGCATGAGCGGTGGTAGACTTAAGGGAGACACTGGGGCCCTGGATGCTCAGACATCTGAGTAATAATCCTCTGTGGCCATAGAACTAAATCTGAAGATCCCTCACCCTTTCCTAAGGATGGGTGCTGCTCATATGCTGCCAGACCTCACTGCCTTTTCTGGCAGGGTTATACGACGTAGCCACCGTCTGCCTAGACTTTGGCAAAGCATTTGGAAAAAGTGTCTCATGGTATTCTTTTTTTTTTTCCTGAGGCAATTGGGGTTAAATGACTTGCCCAGGGTCACATAGCTAGTAAGTGTCAAGTGTCTGAGGCCAAATTTGAACTCAGATTCTCCCGACTCCAGGGCCAGTGCTCTATCCACTGCACCACCTAGCTGCCTCAGTCTCATAGTATTCTTGTAGAAAAGATGGTGGCTAGAAGAGAATTCAATTGGGCAGATGTCAAACTGGTTGAATGTCATGGTGGCAGGAGCTCTCCAGGGATGTGCCCCAGGGTTTGTGCTTGGTCCTGGGCTCTTCAACTTTTGTTATCAATGACTTGGATGAAGGCCTCAGGTGTGCTTCTCAGATATGCAGATGACACCAAGCTGGGTGGCCAGTCAAGACTCAAAGGAACTTGCCAGGCTAGAACCCTGGGCTGAACCCCGCGAGGCCCTGCGCTCATGCTCCTGTGCTGCTGTGTGGCCACAAGATGTCCCCCATGGGACTCTCCTCCTTCCTTGAGCCTCCAGCAGCTTTACTGAGACAATTGGTTTTGAGTTCCCTCTTCTCCCACGATTCCAAGCTGTTGTGTTGGCCTCATTCTCTGCTCATGCCTAGTAAGTAACTAGGCTCAAGGTTCTACAGATTGTGTTATCTCATTTACAAAGGAGGAAATTGAGGCTCGGAGAGGGAAAGTGACTTGCCCAAGGTCAGGTTGCTAGTAAGTGGCCGCTAAATATTTAACAACCCACTTTCTGGGGAAAAAATTCCAGGGCCCCACTTTAAAGTAAATCCACATTATTAACATTTTCTCTGTAAGTTTCTTAAGTGTAGACAAGTTGGGGGAGGGAGAAAGGGAACAGGCATTTATAGAGTGCCTTCTACGTACCAGGTACTGTGCTAAGCACTTTTTACAAATATTTCATCTGATCCTCACAACAGTTCAACCAAGGTGAAGTGACTTGCTCAGGGTCACACAGCTAGCTAGTATCTGCAGTCATATTTGAACTCGGGTCTTCCTGACTCCAGACCCAGCACTTTATCCACTGCAGTGCCACCTAGCTGCCTCAACAAAACAAATCAAGCCCTGATTTGGAGCATTTACCCAAGTCTGTGGTGGAAATGCTCATACTGAAAATTGAACAACCAGCTGTCTGTTATCAGCTAGCTCCAGCACACCCTGATTCAAACCCAATTCTGGCCAGTTATGGCCAGTGTTCTTGCCTGGTACAGCCATCTCCACTCCCCTCACCCTGCCCCCCCCCCCAACCTTCCAAGCGGACCTTTTCTCCCTGGAAGATGGTTCTTCTTCCTAGCAGGACAAGGGTGGTTCCCGGGCACTTGGAGCAAAGACTCATTGGACTTTCTGCCATCTGCCAGTTAATGACACTAAGCTCCTCAGCCTGGCATGCCAGTCTGGATGAGTGCAGCAGGTGTGGTGACAGCTGTGGAATGGGGGTGTCCTAGGTATTGCTATGCTCTTGAGGAGGAGAGATCACTTTTCTTCCTGTCCTTGGGCCTCACTTTTTCCATCTGTAAAACATGGGCATTGGCTTAGAGCAGTTCTATTGGACTACGGAGAGTCAGGACTTTGTGAACATTTGAACTGCATCTAGTTGGCGTGCTGTTTTTTCCCCCGAGAGGATTTTAAGATGATGGGAGGCCAATGACTAATCCTTTCATTAAGATGCCTGAACTGGATGGGGCTTGTGCGTGTAGGGGGGAGGGGGAGGGTGAATGTTTCCCCCCCTCAAACTAGTCTGAGTTAAGAGATGGAGAAAAGTTGATGTAATTAGTTCTAAGCAAGGACGTTGAGGGAGGCGGCTGGTTGTCCAGCTGTGAGAAAGTTCAGCTTAAAGAATTCACCGTAATGGTCCGGGAAAGTGTGTGTATCAACCTTTCCTTTGTTTAGGGAGACCAGAGGGATTTGATTACTAGCAAAGAATGTTTTCTGTGGACCTTCTGCCTGTAGAATTGGGGAACTGGGGCTCAGCTGTGGGCCAGAAACATCTTAGTGTGAACTAGGCCTTGGGGAGAAAGTTGGATCTGAGGATCCTCGAAAGGAATGTTTCGGATGAGAGGCCTGCCTGTTATTCGGAAGTGTGCAAGACAAATGGATTGCACAAAGATGCAGCAGAAGGCATAGTCCAGACAGTTTGTGAAGATGTGAACCTGCCTGAGGCGTGGGAGTGCTCTCTGGCTCTGGCTCTGTCTCTCTCTCTGGCTTTGTCTCTCTGTCTGTCTCTGTCTCTCTGTGTGTGTCTCTCTCTGTCTCTCTCTCCCCCCCCTCCTTCCCTCTCTCTCTCCCCTCTCATCTTTCTTTCAGTCTTTCTGTCTCTCTCTCTGTTTTTGTCTCTCTGTCTCTTTCTGTCTTTGTCTCTCTGGCTCTGGCTCTTTTTTTCTATCTCTGTCTCCCACTTCTTCCCTCCTTTCCCCCTCTCCCTCATGTTTAGGGTGCAGTATAGTAGTAGTAGTAGTGCTTAGAGTCAGAGGACCTTGGCTAAGTCCTGGCTCTGCCACTGACTAGTTGTGTGACTATGACCAAGTCACTTCCCCTCAGTGGGCCTCCCTTTTTTCCTGTGTTAAATGAGGGCATAGACTACAGAGGCAGCCTCTGAGTTCTCTTCCAGCTCCAGATCTAGGAGAGTCTGATGTTTAAACAATTTACCTTTATCTAGTGCTTAATGGTTATAAGAAAGTCAGTATACAAGGCTTGCCTCTGACACCCCCTCCTCCGCTGACCCAGACACCCTGGACAAGTCACTCTGTGGCTTAGTGCTCTAGGCACCTCACAGAGTGTATGTCACAGAGAAGGTGCTGACCTGCATTATTAGAAAATATTTTCTTGCCTAGGACTTTCCTCTACTTATGAAATCATGGGCCCAGTTCCTTTCTCTTTATGGTTATAAATGCTTTTCCTTACACATACATGGTTTATCTAATTGGATCATAGATTTTTTTTTTATTTCCTTATTTTTGCTGAGGCAATGGAGGTGAAGTGATTTGCCCAGGGTCACACAGCTAGTAAATGTCAAGTGTCTGAAGTCAGATTTGAACTAAGGTCTTCCAGACTCCAAGGCTGGAGTTCTATCTGCTGCCCAACTAACTGCCCCAGGATCATAGCTTTTAAGTTGGAAAAGATTTCAGCAGTTATCTAGTCCAACACAAAGCTAAATGAGGTACTTTCTGAAGTCAACGAGCATTAATTAAGCACTTACTGTGTGGGCTGGGCACTGGGGACACAAAAAAAGCAAGAGACAGCCCCTGCCCTCAAGGAGCTCTCAGTCTAATGGGGGGGAGAACATGTAAATTACTGTGCACATACCAGATATAGACAGGGGAGATGGGAAGTAGTCTCCGAGGGGAAGGCATTAACCAACACAGGTCCCTTGAGGAATGTGGCTTTTGAGCCAAGTCTTGAAGGAAGCCAGAGAAGCTGGGAGGTGAAGAGGTGAGGAGAAAGAGTGTTCCCAGGCATAGGGGATAGCCCAAAAAATGCCTGGAATGGAGAGATGGAGCATCCTGTGTGAGGAACAGCCACAGGAGGCCAGTGCCAGGCTGGGCCAAGCAGGCAAGGATAATCCTTCCACCACATGGCAGCCCTTTGAATACTGGGTCCCAATGAATGCATTCTCCCCAAATCTACTCTTCTACTCCTCATTTGCCTTGCCCCAGTCCTGTGGTCTCCACCTCTTTCATTGTCTCTCCAGTCTTTTGGAGATTGCCCACAGTAGCCCATCCATCATACCTATGCCCACTTCTGTCCTCTAAAAGGCAGTTAGTTCCTATGGATCTGGTGATTTGAACTTATCAAAAGTAATATCTGGTATTCTTATCTCCTTCCCTATGTTGGGCTGTGACATTGTTGAAAGCTCTTGCTCCATCACAGGAGCCAAAGAAGAAGAGCCGACTCATGGATCAGGAGTGGGTTCTCTCAACAACCCAGGGAGGCAGAGGCTCCGAGGGGTTTCAAGGCTCAAAGTAGAAGGCTGTGTAGTCAGTGAGTGGCAGGGCAGGATTCAAATCTAGATCTCGCTTGATTCCACTAGACCATGTTGCCTCTCCAGGTTTCAGTTGGAGGGAGGTCTCTGGTGGAGGACCCAAGGGTTATGCCCCTATTCTAGTCAACGTTTTTGTCAGTGAATTTGATGGATGAAGGAAATATACATATATGTGTGTGTCAAGGTGTGTTGTGTGTATGTGTGTCTGTATATGTGTATATATGTATGCATGTGTATATATATGTGTGTATATATTTATGTATGTGTGCATGTGTGTATATATGTATGTGTATGTAAATGTGTGTATATGCATAACTAGAGAAAGAAATTAGCA
This sequence comes from Vombatus ursinus, assembly GCF_900497805.2. Classification (NCBI taxonomy): domain Eukaryota; kingdom Metazoa; phylum Chordata; class Mammalia; order Diprotodontia; family Vombatidae; genus Vombatus; species Vombatus ursinus. The sequence goes on along the minus strand of NW_020954597.1, from coordinate 1,427,930 downwards.
GGTGAAAGGAAGCTGGCACTATTAGTTAATATGTTAGATGACAGAACCCTGATCTAATATGGTCTTGATAAAGGGATATAAAAGGATGGGTGAATCTAATCAGTTGAAATGTAATAAGAATAAATCTCAAATCAAAGGCTTTTGTTTTAAGAAACCCAAGAAGTTTTGTGGACACACACAACATTATATGGCATTTGGCACTCAGCAACAGTTACTGTGGCTGTCTTGGACCTGTGAGATCTTGTGCTCTATTCTCTTGGTATTGGGCTCATCTTTACACCTCTGACAAGGAAAGGAGGAAGGAAAGAAGGGATGGAGGAGGGACAGAGAGATGGAGGGAGTCTATCCCATTGACCTCTGCCTTGGCCTGCAGCTGTGTGTTCAGTCCTAGGAAGGTCCTCAGGGAGGGCAAGTGGAAACCATGCTATGCAAGTATCAGTTGAAGAAAGTGAGGACATTCAATCAACAAGCATTTATTTGTATTAAGCTGTTTATTTTTATTATTAAATTTATTTTATTATTAAATTTTATTTCCTTTTTGTAATGAGCCAGCATTTCCCCCCCTCATATCCCACTCACCTAAAAAGAAAAAAAAAAGCCTTTGTAACCAATGTGCATAGTCAAGCATAACAGCTTCCTGCGTTGGGTATACACACAAAGACTAGGCCTCAGCGAACCTGGAGCAGGCCTCAGGGGACTGAATCACGGACAGCTGTGGTGATTTCCAGACTTCTCAACCCACAAACACCAAAGACGACTTAGAAGGTCAGTAGGAAAAGTCTGTGACTGTGGTGAGAGAGAAGCTCGGTCCCAACCCCAGTCCTGGCTGCAGCCCCAGGGTGGGTTTCTCTTGCTTTGCCCATGCTTGTATCTGGGTCACAGTTCTGGGTGGCAATCCTGGGGCGAGGAGGAATGCTGGTATGATGGAGCTTGTCGTGGAGATGGAGAGGGAACTTTCCTCACAGTTCCAAGGTACAAAAGAGTGCTTGTGGTCACTCACAAAACAGAGCACAGAACAGGAAAGGAGTAAACACCTCGCCCTTGATCATAGCACCTTGGAAGAACTGAAAATTTACAGGTCCCTAGAAGTATCTCTGAAAACAGCTGCACAAAACTCCTGAATCTTGGGACAGTACACCCTCCACACAAGAAGCAGGCCCCTACCTTAACAAGAGTTTAAAAGTTAAGTAATTGGCTGGGATCATGAGCAAACTGTGCAAAAAAGTCAGATCATAGAATCTTTCTTTGGTGAAAAAGAAGATCAAAATATACGACCAGAAGACAACAAAGTCAAAGCTCCTACATCCAAAGCCTCCAAGAAAAAATATGAATGAGTCCCCGGTCATGGAAGAGCTCAAAAAGGATTTTGAGAAGCAAGTAAGAGAAGCAGAGGAAAAACTGGAAAGAGAAATGAGAGTGATGCAAGAAAATCATGAAAATCAAGTCAACAGCTTGCTAAAGGAGACCCAAAAAAATACTGAAGAAAATAACACCTTAAAAAATAGCCTAACCCAAATGGCAAAAGAGGTCCAAAAAGCCAATGAGGAGAAGAATACCTTAAAAAGCAAAATTGGCCAAATGGAAAAGGAAGTCCAAAAGCTTACTGAAGAAAATACTTCCTTAAAAATTAGAATGGAGCAACTGGAAGCTAGTGACTTTATGAGAAATCGAGACATTGTAAAACAAAACCAAAAGAATGAAAAAATAGAAGACAGTGTGAAATATCTCATTGGAAAAATAACTGACCTGGAAAATAGATCCAGGAGAGATAATTTAAAAAGTATTGGACTACCTGAAAGCCATGATCAAAAAAAGAGCCTAGACATCATCTTTCAAGAAATTATCAAGGAAAACTGTCCTGATATTCTAGAACCAGAGGGCAAAATAAAAATTGAAAGAATCCACCGATCACCTCCTGAAAGAGATCCCCAAAGGAAAACTCCTAGAAATATTGTAGCCAAATTCCAGAGTTCCACGTCAAGGAGAAAATATTGCAAGCAGCCAGAAAGAAACAATTCAAGTATTGTGGAAACACAATCAGGATAACCCAAGATTTAGCAGGTTCTATATTAAGGTATGGGAGGGCTTGGAATATGATATTCCAGAGGGCAAAGGAGATAGGGTTACAGCCAAGAATCACATACCCAGCAAAACTGAATATAATCCTTCAGGGGGAAAAAAAATGGACATTCAGTGAAATAGAGGACTTTCAAGCATTTTTGATGTAAAGACCAGAGCTAAATAGAAAACTTGACTTTCAAATACAAGACTCAAGAGAAGCATGAAGACTAAATAGGAAAGAGAAATCGTAAGGGACTTACTAAGGTTAAACTGTTTACATTCCTACATGGAAAGATGATGATATTTGTAACTCATGAGACCTTTGTCAGTATTAGGGTAGTTGGAGGGAAAATAAAAGCATGTATAGATACATTGATAGATAGAGGGCACAGGGTGAGTTGAAGATGAATAGGTAATATCTGGGGAATAAAATTAAGGGGTGAGAGAGGATTATACTGGGAGGAGAAAGGGAGAAGTAGAATGAGGTAAATTATCTCACATAAAACAGACAAGAAAAGGCTTTTATAGTGGAGAAGAAGTGGGGGTAGGTGAGAGGGAATGAGCGAATCTTATTCTCACTGGATTTGGCTTAAGGAGGGAATAACATACACACTCAATTGGGTATGGAATGCTACCTTACCCTACAGGAAAATAGGAGGGGAAGGGGACAAGAGAGCAGGGGGATGATAGAAGAGAGGGCAGATTAGGGGAGGGGGGTAATCAAAAACAAACACTTCTGAGGAGGAACAGGGTCAAAAGAGAAAATAGAATAAATAGGGGGCAGGATAGGATGAAGGGAAATATAGTTAGTTTTCCACAGCATGACTACTATGGATGTATTTTGCATGACTACACATGTATAACCTGTATCAAGTTGCTTGCCTTCTCAATGAGGGTAGGTGGGGAGGGAGGAAGGGAGAAAATTTGGAACCCAAAGTTTTAAAAACAAATGTTAAAAAATTGTTTTCACATGCACCTGGGAAATAAGATATACAGGCAATGGGGTACAGAAATCTATCCTGTCCTCCAGGAAAATAGAAAAGGAAAGGAATACGAGAAGGGGGGGGTCGGGGTCAGAGATAGAAGGGAGGGCAAATTAGGAGAAAAAGGTATTCAGAATGCAGGCAGTCTTGGGGTTGGGGGTGGGATGAGATGAGGAGAAAATTTGGAACTCAAAATCTTGTGGAAGTGAATGTTGAAAACTAAAAATAAATAAATTAATGAATCAAAAAAAAAGAAAAAGAAAAAAAGAAAAAAAAAAGAAAGCATGGAGAGAGAAGAGGGCCCAGGAGAGTCTTGGTGGTATGAGCATAGTTAGGGATGATGAGGAGATGGAGCTGCCAGACAAGCAGGGAGAGAAACAGGAGCAAGTAGTACCCCTAGAACCTAGAGAGGATAGTATTTGGGAGAGAGCGATTGGCAGGGCTGAAGGCTGCAGAAGGATGAAGAGTAAGAAAAGGCCAAAAGATTTGGCAAAGAAGAGGTCATTGGTGACTTTGGAGAAAGCACTTTTGGTTGAATGATGATGTCAGAAGCCAGCCTACAGAGACTTTAGAAGAGAGGAAAGAGAGTAGAATTAGAGGTAATGATTGCAGATGGCCTGCTCAAGGAGTTTGACCACGAAGGGGAAGGAAAGGAAAGGAAATAACCATTTATATAGTAGCTACTACATGGCAAGCACTGTGCTAAGTGTTTGTTTGTTTTTTTACCAGTATTCTCATTTGATCCTCACAACACTCCTGCAAAGTAGGTACTATTCTTATCCCCATTTTACAGTTGAAACTGAAGCAGACAGAGGGGAAGTGACTTGCGTAGGAGTGCACAACTAGTAAGCGTCTGAGGCCAGAGTTGAAATCGGGTCTTCTTGTCTCCAGGTCCAGTGCTTTATCCACCGTGCCACTTCGATGTCTAGCAAGAAGGAGAGGAGAGATAAGTCAACAAATAGCAGTGGCGATGGTTGCGGGGTTTTTAAGGGTGGCAGGAAGACACAGGCTTGTTGCTTGTAGGCAGCAGGGAAAGAGTCAGTAGATGGGGAGAAATGAAGAATCAGTGAGAGAGTGGGGATGAGGGAGGGGATGCTCTTCTGGAGAAGACAGGATGTAATGGGATCAAGGGTCCATGTAGAGGAGTTGATCTTGGCAAGGAGAAGGGCCACCTCTTCATACGAGACTGGAGTAATGAAGGAGAGATTGAGGATGATGTCAAGGGGTTGTGAGATGAGAAAGGAAGAAAAACGGAGCCACAGTGAGTGGCCTTGATTGACCCAGCAAAGTGGTGGCCCAGTCCTTAGCAGAGAGGGCTGGGCAAGGATGTGATTTAACCTGGACAAGAGAAGACTTGGGCAGGGAATGGCAATCATAGCACTTGTCTTCAAGTGCCTGAAGAGCCATCATGGATAAGGGTTTCACCTTGTTCTGCCTGATGCCGGAGACTCCGGGATGGGAATGAGGAACCCGAATTCTAAGCAGAGGGGTGGAAGTTAGTGGGTTAACAACCAGAGCAGGCCCCAAAGTACAGTGGGGGTGGAGACTGGCTGGCCATTTGTCAGAGAAGGTGTGCCTCAGTTGGTCTCAGCTCCCTCCAGGTCCCCGTGAGTGCTGAGTTTTGCTGTGTATCTAAGCCTCCTTACGTTGGGGCGTCTCGTCTGGATTTGCTTCGTTTCACCTCTCGAGTCAGACAAAGTGCCAAGTGCTGAAGCAAACATATGTTGGGCAATCAGGAAATGTTTCTGGATGAAATATTTATTGATGAATGAAAAAGGGTCTCTGAGGAGGGGAGCTCGGCTCGTATCCCTTCAGCACGGTCAGGACTGATCCATTTGGAAAAGATTGTGATGAAGAGTGAAGCATCCAGATTGCATGGCGGGTTCAGGATTGAGCTCAGAGAGGGTCCGAGCTGCAGACATCTGGGTCTGAGCCTCAGCAGGCTAATGGACGTGAATTATTAAACATTTCAAGAAGAGGTTCAGTCATTAAATGCAAACAATCAGCTGCTTGGTCTTGAGATTTTCTCCACCTAGGCCCGGTGTGATTGCCTTCGTGGAGAACCCCATGCACCAGCCTCCAGGGATTGGGCCAGACCAGGCACAATTTTCCCACAGTTTGATTTCTTTTGTTTCTTTGGGGTTAAAAGGGACCTGATAAAAGTGGGAATGTCAGGTGTAAGAGGAAAGCAACCCCACAGAGCTGAGTTTTTTAGGAGGATCTCATCTGCTGACTTTAGCAAACCTTCCCCCAGAATACCCAGACTCCTGTGTCCTCCTGTCCAAGCCATGGGTCTTGGTGAGATCTTAGTAGATTCTACTAGACCAAGGAGAGAGGAGGCTGAGCCACAAAGGAAGCTCTTTGGGGGAGGGGCCTTTTGGCCCTGGCCAGTCAGAGTTTACTCTTTTCCCAGGATCAGAGAGGTCAGAGCCAAACTAGGCCTTTGAAATGATCTCATGCACTCTCCTCATTTTACAGAGGAAGAAACAAAGGCCTAGAGAGATGAAGTGACTTCTTTAAGGTCACACAGGTGGCAAAGCTAGAATTGGAACCCAGAGGTCAAGTGACTTGCCTAGGGTCACTCTGAGGCAGGCCTTGAAGCCAGGCCTTCTCGATTCATCTTCAGCTCTCCACGTACCAACCCCTGCCTCCTTCTGCTTCAGCTGCCATGCACCCTGAGCAATCTTTGGCCCCAGTAGCTGTCAGAATAGGGGAAAGAGCAGAAATGGGAATGGACATGCTGGGCCTTCCTGCAAGGTCACCAGGCGAGCCCTGCTCAGTTCTCCACCCAGCCCAGCCCCATCATGGCTTCTGTCTTCCAGGAGCCTTCCTGCTGGCTTCATTCCCTCAGGTTCAGTTGGCCCTTCACCAACATCAGACCCTACGGGAAGCATTCGGACAACCAAGACAAGGGGCAAGGTTGCCTTCCTCCTTTGCCCTCCCTGGTGCTTGAAGAGGCAGTGCCATCCATCGCTGAGCAGAGTTGGCTGGGTCGGTACTTTCTCAGGCACCAGGCCCTTGCTGTCTAGGCCGGCTAAAGGCTTCAAACCAAAATAAAGTCACTTTAACTTGATGAGGCTGACAGACTTGAAGGGTCCATGCTGGTTTTTTCAGTGTGTGTGCTCCCTCCACTTACACAGATTACAGTCCTCTTTCCTTCCCCCTCACCCCTACACACACAGAGCACCTGCACAAACACAGCAACACACACACATACGCATGCACACAATGCACACATGCACAAGCAGGACACTCCAGCACACACAAACACATACATATCCACCATGCCTTTGGTGACCTTGAGTAGTCATAGCTGAAAATGAATGCCCTGGTTGCCCACCCTTTGAGGATGGCCCTCTCCCAAATTGGCTGAGCTCATCGTCTGGGGACGCATTTGCCCACTTAGTCACCAGGACCCAACCTGGAGCCCTCCTGGCTTGGCAGGACCTAGGACACCTCCAGGCCCATGTTACAAGTGAAGGAGAGCAGAAGCCAGCTGTTCAGGGTCATTGGGCCAGTAAATGGAATGACCTACGACTTGAGGGTCAGTGCCCTATGCCCCTCCCCCCACCAACATGTCATATGTGTAGATGTGGCAGAACGGGCCACAGTCCTCTGGTGAACAAACAGCAATTGGTAGAGTGGCCATGGACGGATCAAGATGCCAACTGTTATCTTTTCATTCCAGTCTTTTGGGCAGTCTTACCCTGCAGCATTTCAAATTATTGAGGTTACAGACTTGGTCTTGTGAATGAACTGGCTTTTCTACGGGGCCTCTGGAAAAGCTGACTGTTAGAGATCCTAGAAGTAGCAGAAGTTGGTAAACAGAGATTTTCGAAACTCTGACGTGAATATTTCTTTGAAAAAATGGATTTTTGTCGTGATCTTTTGTTTTTACATTCCCTGGACCAAAGGCTGATGGCAATGGAGTGTCACTCTTTCCTGGAAGCCTGGGGTGCCTGGGGCTTCAGAGTGAGCCCCCAAAGGCTCATTTCCCAAAGGTGGCCACCAATGGAAGCACAGTGGGGTGAGGCAACATAGGTTTGATGGCTACTGCCAGTTGGGACTAGCCATTTGCACCTGTGAGATTGATGAGGAGAGAGAGAGTCTTCTCACAGAGCAACAAGAAATAGTCTGGAGACCCCCAAACAGTAAATGACCCATTGCAATTTCCCAACCTGAGAGCCTGTTGATGGCTGGACAGACCAGGGAGTTCCTGTGACCGCTTTGGGCAGCCCTGGCTTTCAGCCCCTTCTTTCCTCATCCTTTGAGCCAATACTTACTCAAAAGAACTGGGAGTACAGCAAGATTATGTCTTTGGGCTTTCTTGGGATTTTCTGTTGACTGTTAAGGCCCATAATCGTAGGTTCGAGGAAAGAGGAGGCCTGGTCGGGTGCCCTCACTTCTCAGTTTCCTTGTTATCTTTAGAAGCCAGGGTGTTGCTGTAAAGGTTCTGTCTGCATCTGGGATGGTGCTTGGCTTTCCTGGGGGTCAAGGGTGGTGTCCTGTGATGATCTAGCACCAATGGTTACTTGGCCAAGGTCACACTGATATCTCAGACGTCCAGATCTGTCTCCAGCCTTACCAACTAACTGCTTCTTGGCTGGCCGGAAACTCACCATATCCAAAGCAGAACTCATTACTTTCCTGGCCAAACCCTCCACTTTTCTGAACTCCCCCTTCCAGGGTCCTGCAATTCTTTCAGTTGCATTAGATCGTGAACTCCTCGAGGGAAGGAATTGTCCTTTGCCTTTTTTTGTATCCCCAACACTTAGCACTATGCCTAGCACTTAGTAGGTGCTCAACAAATGTTTATTGACTGACAGACTAGAAACCTGCCAGGGAGGGCCTCAGTGCCCTCCATCCCTCTCTATTACATTTGCATTTCCTTTGTTTAGCTTTTGTATGATTTGAGGGCATATTATTCCCTCCATCTCCCCCAGAAGTAAGCTCCTTGAGGGAAGGAGCTGCTTGGTCTCCATCTCCCCTGACTCTAGCCCAGTGCCTGGCTGGGTAGTGAGCACTTAATTAAGTGGCTTTTGGTGAATCGAATTTGAATTGCCAAGGCCTAGATAAATGCTGTTGACCGATAGAGATACCTCCATATTGCCATTCCCTCTGGAATATCTACTCAGGATTCCTCTGAGCATCCAACTCCACTGGCTTACCCTGTGTCCCTGGGGCAGAAGACGGGACTACTTTTGCTGTATAAACTTCCTAACCAATAGAGGTCCTTAAGAGGAAGGCTGCCCCCTCCCCAAGGTAGGGGATTTTTTATCACTGGAAGGCCAAAAAGGAGGACTAGATGATCCCTAGTGAGAGAAAACTGCTCAGGACTGAGATGCCCTCCCTCTCCTGCTCCTGTGGCTCCCTAGGCCTCCAATGCCCTTCCCCAGTCTCTGTCTCAGCCTGCTGAAACCCCTCCCCCATTTCCCAGCTCCGATGCCATCTTTTCCATAAATCCTTCTCTGGTCTCTTCCCTGAAAGCTCTAGCAGGTTGTTGAAGCAGCTTGGTATTGGGTCAAGAGCTCTGAAATTGGCCCTGGGGCAGGGTTCAAGTTCTAACCTTAGCGTTTATTAGCCATGGGACCTGGGTCAAATGCCTTACCTTCTGTAGTCCCTTTCCTCACCTGTCAAGTTCCTGCCTCACAGAGTGCTAGGTGCCTTCAGAATGCTACCGAAGTGTGAACGATTTGGGACTCAATGAGAGCAGGCTGAGTTCCTTTTCTTTGCCGGTCCTTGTCAGGAAGCTGGCCCTGCTCTCAGGGAGCTAGCGTCCTGCTGGGCACAGAGAAACCAAGCCAAGTACGGTGAAGCCTGGCGAGGTTAGCCTATGACCAAGAGCCAGACTCTGACCCCCAAGAGGCTCGCTTTCTGTCTTTGGCCTGGTGCCCCCATCCTAGAGCTTTTCTCTGGGCACATTCTCCAGATCATCCAATGCACTTACCACATTCTACCTTACCTGAAATGTCTTTGTGGCGAGGACTTGTCTCCCCTACCGAAGAAACTGTAAGCTCCCTGAGGGCAAGCAAAGGTTGTATTCTCTGCCTCTTTGTCCTCTTCAGTTGATCAGTAGATCAGTCAATCAACATGTATTAAATGCCTGCTCTGTGCCAGACACCATGCTGAGCTCTCCTGGACTGGCCTAGCATAAGATTTTGCCACTTGAAGGCACTCCCTTAGAGTTTATGAAGTGAATGAATGAATCAAGGCCCATTACAGGATTGACCTCCCCCAAACAGTGTTGGCAACTTGCTGATAAGTGCCAGGTAGACCACATTTCTGTAAATCTACTCCTATGTTAAATCCATCAGGGGCGCCAGCTGTTTGGGAATCCCACAGGGAATCTTTTTGTAAAATCTGCTTTTGCTTACACGAGGCACACGTGTCTAACCTGTGCCCCAGGACATCCAGATTACTTATTGTTGTACAGAAATACTTAATGAAAAGGATGTGTTCTGATAACATATTTCCTTGTCAGAAACTTTATTCCCAGGGGCCAAAATGATATAGGCGGCAGAGGGCTACGTTCCAAGAGACGTGAAATGAAAACAAGGAGGGGGAGGGTGTGAAAATGTGAAAATATAATTAAATAGTAATGGAAATAGAATGAAATGTGCTGGGAAGCAGAAACTGATGGATCTGGAGGTCTTGGGACTGGGTAAGGGTGAGAGAGGGGAGAAGGCCTGCCCAGGAAGCTGGGTATTATGGTAGGGTGGGCTCCAGGTTCCTAAACAAGTCAGAACAACCATTGGCCCTGCTTTCCAGCAGATGCAGCCAGGCTAGCCCCTGGCTGGGCCTCCCCAAGGGAGCTGGACACAGAAAGGGGAGCCTGAGGATGCGGAAGATGTGTGCGAGTGCCTGATATGATAGCCTTTCCTGTTTTTGTGACAGGAAGATGGGTCGAGGGAGGTGTAAGGGTGGGATTAGCAAGCTAGACAAAGGTGCCTTCCCTCTACTTCTTCTATCCTATGAATGAAGGTGGGCACATTGAGACCACCATCTCAGCACTCACCTCGCTGCTGTTTTCTTTTAAAATGTTTAATGCATGCTCTTTAAAAAAAACATCACTGTCACTTTCCCAGTACCTCTCCCCACCATAGAACCCTACCCCCCTGGCCCGTGACAAAGAATTATATTCAGTCAAACCTTTCCCATCTGCCAGGTATGGAGATGTCTGCCTGGCCCAGTTGACATCTCTAGGCCACCAGCTCTTGGCCAAGTGGAGGGCGGTCATCCTCCCCATCCCTTCTCTTAAGAAGCTGCATTGACCAGAGCTTTGAAAGCTTTCAGTGTTGTGTTCCTTCACATTCTAGTGGATATTACATCAGTCATTCTCCTGACTTTGTCCCTCCCATACTTGGTTTCCTTGTCTCCCGAGTGTCTCTGAATTCTTAATAATCACGGAACCTTCGGGGCTCCATTGTAATGTTCCCCAGTTAGTGGGCACCCACTTTTAGTTCTTTGCTAGGACTCTGACTTTCTCTCTCTCTGTCTGTCTCTGTCTCTCTCTCTCTCTGCCCCCCTCCTTCTCCCCCATATAGATTTGTATCTCTAAAATCTTCCCCTCTTTACTTGACCTTGTTGGGGTCTGGCTGGCAGCAGTGGTGCCACCAACTCAGTTTAGTGTGATTGCAGATGGTTTTCCACAGCAGGCCATTCTAAGGTTCACCAAGAGTGGGTCAGTGTGCCTGTCTTCCAATAAGTAACCAGAGTCTTCAGTGAGCAGTCTCTAATTGCTACTTTGGTTTGCTCACCACCAGTGCCCTTAGCTCACAGAATTCTTCTACCCTCCTGAAACTGCTCCACGAGGGTGCCATTGGCTCCCTGCTTACCCTGCTTACCCAATGGATAAAATGCAGAGCACCGAGTCGGGGCACCTGGGTTTGAAACCTGGCTCCTTCCTCATCAGGCCCAGCTCTGTAATCACTAACAAAGTCCGTTAGCCCTTCAGAGCTGGTGTCTGGCAAACAGAACCCCCGCGCACTTGGGCTCCCTACCTCACAGCCCAGGATTCCGTATGATGGCAGCCCGTCGTGGCCCCCAAAGCTGCTTTCTTCTTATGTTGTCATTGGCCGCCACACCCACAGGCCTCATTTTCCTGGAAGACTTGCAGTATTGATCATGAGTTGGTTGCTGACTGTATTCCTCAGATTTCTATCCTCCTCTGCCCCATTCATACAATAAGCAAAAATAGAAGAGGCAGCAGAAAAGGGCTGATCTCAGAGTCTGAAGACATGGGCTTGAGTCCCAGCTATGACACTGACTAGCTGTGTGACCCTGGGCAAGATCTTTGTGCCTCAGTTTTTTTTCTCATATTTAGAATGGAGATAATGCCAGCATTACTTACCTTACTGTGGATGAGCCCATCACGGGCACTGACACGAGTGACTTTTGCTTGATGACTACTTGGTGAAGGTTTCAAAGAATCTAGGGCTTCTTGGTCAAGGACAGGTTGGACTCGATGGCCTTCTGAGGTGCCTCAGTTTCCTTTCACTCCTCTTCCAGATCCATAGATTCAGAGCATGCTAGAACTAGAAAGCACCTTAAACAGCATCGAAACCCAACCTTCTCATTTTACAGATGAAGAAACTGAGGCATAGAGAAGGGGAGGAACTTGTCAAGGTCACACAACCCAGCTAATGAGTGGCCAATCTGTGACTTGTCAAATGAGGTGCAGGCCTTGGTCATTCCCTAGAGAACTCAGCTCTGAAAGGTTTTCAGGATCCAGCTACATTTACTTTTCTTGTCCTGGAGAAGTCGGCAAGTGGCCTCTTAATAGAATCACAATATCCCAGTTGAGTTTGATTCCCCAAGCCTAGCTTTTATAAAGCCTGCCTGCTTGGGGGCTTATGGGCAGTGATCTTTTTCAGTGTGTACTTAATTATTTTCTGAAGTGATTGTATGTGATGAGTGCCACCTATGTTTTGGAACGTTTTGCTACTAAGACTTTACAGCTCTCAAGGTAATTGTGAAAATCCAATCCTTTTATCACTCCAAAGTTCTGTAGAATTTGAGCATTTAGAAGTTGTATTGCTTTGTCTTTGAGCAATTTGAGCATTTAATAAAGTCTCTTAAGCTGTTCTCATCAACAAGGTGGAGAGATGTGGGTTAAATAATGGTGTCATTAAGTGGATTCAGGACTGATTGAATGGCTGGACCTAATGGGTAGTTGGCTTGGAAGGAGGGCTTTCTAAGTGGAGTATTAGTGATTTAAAGCATTTTTTCATATGATTGTTGATAACTTGCTTTTCTTTTCTAAAAATTGCCTGAAACCATTTCCCAATAGATAAATGCTCAAAGGACAGGAACAGGCAGTTTTCAAAGGAAGAATATCTAAGCTAACAACAATCATATATAAAAATGCTCTAAACCACCAGTCACTAGAGATGCAAATTAAGGCAGCTTTGAAGTTCTATCTCACACCTGTGAGCCTGGCAAAGGTGATAGAAGAGGAAAGAGGCAAGTGTTGGAGGGGCTGCGGAAAAATAGGCACACCAGTGCACTGATGGTGGAGATGTGAATCGGTCCAGCCATTCTGGAAAGCAATTTGGAACTGTGCCAGCAAAACTGCTAGAATGTGCATACTCAGTTATACCATTAGGAGACCTATACCCCAAAGCAGTCAAAGACAGGACAATGACCTATGGTTACAAATATTGTTATAGCAGTTCTTTTTGTGGCAGCCAAACAAGGAATAGAGAAAACCATAGCTGATAAAATATATGTTTGATTTTATAGATAGATAGACATTAAAAGCCTTTACACAAATAAAATCAACGAAACTAAAATTAGAAGGGATAGTATTAATTGGGTGGGAAAATCTTTGTAGCAAGTTTCACTGATAAAGGTCTAATATCTAAGACAGATAGGGAATTGATACAAATATATAAGACCAAGAACCATTCCAAGAGATAAGTAAATGGTCAAAGAAAATGAAGAGACATTTCTATTTGTTTTGACAATAGCAACTACTGCTTTGTAGTATGGCTTGAGATTTGGTGCTGCCATGTTCCCTTCCTTTCAAATTGTTTTTTTTTTTGTCATTTTTCTTGAGATTTTTGACTTTGTTCCTCCGGATGAATTTTGTTATTTTTTTTTCAAGCTCTACAAAGTAACCCTTTGGTAGTTTGGGGTAGTACTGGATTAAGTAAGTACCATTGTCGTTTTTATTATAGTGACATAACCCAATCATAAGCAATTGATCTCTCTCTAATATTTTTGTAAAGCATGTTTTGTAGTTGTATTCATGTAAATTCCAGTGTGTCTTGGTGGCTAGATTTCCAAATATTTTATACATGTAGTAGCTATTCTGAATACAATTTCCCTATCTCTTCTTGCTGGTTTGTTGGTAACACACAAAAAGGTTGATGGTTTGTGTGGCTTTATTTTATATCCTTCTACTTCGTAGAAGTTAATGTTTCAATTAATTTTAGTTGAATTGCTACAATTCTCAAAATAGACCATTGTATCATCTGTGAAAAGCAATAATTTTATCCCCTTTGCCTACGCTCATTCATTATATTTCTTTTTCTTTTCTTATATAGCTAGCATTTCTTACACTGTATCAACTAAGAGCAATGATGATGGGCATCTTTGTTCCACCCTGACCTTTTTGGAAAGGCCTCTAGCATTTCCCCATTATAGATAATGTTGGCTCCTGGTTTTAGATCAGACTGCCCAAGCTGCAGCCCATTTTAGGTAGATCCTATTTATCACATTAAGGAAAACCCTGTTTGTTCCTGTGTTTTTAACAGGAATGTGGATTGTATTTGGATAAAGCTTTTTCTGCATCTTTTTTACATAAATACATGGGGTTTTTTGGTTCTTGTTATTTATATGGTCTATTATGTTTATAGCTCCCCTAATAGTGAACCAAGCCACCACTCCTTGTATGACTCCAACTCAGTCATAGCCAAATTTCCAATCTTCTCAGGTACTTCATGGCTGAGATTCCTGTCCATGTCTACGCTGGACTAGGTAGGCCCTGAAGTCCCTTCCAACTCCAAGAATCTATCATTCTGAGAGAGCCAACAATCTTTACTGCAATGGTTCCATTTTAGATGACTTTCTGTGACCCTTCTCAAGTTTGGAGAGATACTCATCAATCAGTCAGCCATTTGGGCGAGGCACAGTGCTGAGTACTAGGGATGAAAAGACAAAAATGCCACCATCTCTTCCCTCCTTTGTTCCCTTGCAGACCTCATCATTGCCATGGATATCCATTGCCAGCTATTTCCTTCTCCTTCTTCTTCTTCTCCTTCTCCTTCTCCTTCTCCTTCTTGGGTTGAATGACTTGCCCGAGGTCACACAGCTACTAAGTGTTATATGTCTGAGGCCGGATTTGAACTCAGGTCCTCCTGAATCCAGGGCTGGTGCTCTATCCACTGCAGCGCCACCTAGCTGCCCTACCAGCTATCTCTTCTAATACCTTTTGGGCTGTCTTCATCTTTTGTTCAGCCATTCCCCAACTGATGGGCACCCCGTCAGTTTCCAGTGCTTGGCCACCAAAAAAAGAGCTGCTATAAATCTTTTCATACATATGGATCCTGTTCCTCTTTCTTTGATTGTTTCTGGGTAGAGGGTTGCACTGTCTGTCACTTCTGCTCTCTGGGCTTTGGTTTCCCCGTCTGTAAAATGAGGGACTTAGAATAAATGAGCTTTCACGTCATTTCCAGCGCTCAGAGTTCGATTCCTCTGTTTTATGATAAAAATCAGCCCGGTGTCATGGTGAGGGCTTTGGGTGTGGAGTTGAGAGAGCCTGGTCCAGGCCCACCACTGACCTTGTGCAGTGTCAGCTCTCCTAGCTTCAATTTCTTTACCTATAAAATGAGAATACCACTGGTGCTCCAGACTGCCCAGGGCCCTTGTAAAGACAAAAAGAGCCAACTAGTATGGAAAACACTGTCTAGAAAAGCACCATAAACATGGAAGCTTCTTTTCTTAGAATGAGCCCAGACACTGAGTTGAGAAGCCCCAAGCATTAGGACAGGACTGCTATCTTCAAAGGACTTGAAGGGCAGCAATTTTTTCAGAAGAAGGCTTAGACTTTATCTGCACAGCCTCAGAGGGCAGTACCGGGAGGGGGCGGGGCAGAGAAGTTGCAAGGGGAGCTGGAGGAAAACTATCCTGACAATTAGCATGACAGGGGCAGCCAGGTGGCACAGTGGATAGAGCACTGGCCCTGGATTCAGGAGGACCTGAGTTCAAATCTAGCCTCAGACACATAACACTTAACTAGCTGTGTGACCCTGGGCAAGTCACTTAACCCCATTGCGTAGCCAAAAAACAAACACTCAAACGGACAGACCATTAGCACCGTCCTGGAATAGGGTGGACACCTTGGGAGGTGGAGTGGGTTCCCCTGCAGGAAACATCTTCAAGTGCTCACTTGACCTCTTGAGATGCAGGAAAGTAGGTGGCATTAGACCACAGATTTGGAGCTTAGAGGCAGTCTAGCCCAACAGTCTGGGCCCAGGAGGACAGTGGACTCTTTGGCCTTCGAAGTCCCTTCTATGTTGCTGTGGGTCTTCGAAGCCGTGGTGCACACAGTCTACAGAAGCTGGTTGGCTGCTCCCCACACTTGCTATGACATCTCCTGCTTCGGGGCCTTTGCACATTTTTATTATTCTTCCTGTGTTTACTCCACTGTGTTGTACGTGCTATCCCTTCAGTGGAATGGAAGCTCCTTGAGGGGATGGACTGACTTTGGTTTTGTCTTTGCATCCCTAGCACTGGACCCCAAGCCTTTCTATTAGGTCATAGGCTCATAGAGCTAGACCAGCATCAGAAGGTTGTGCGGATGCCCTCTACTTGAATAAATGCTTGTTGACTTGACACAGGGCAAGGGACTTCAGCAGGCTAGGAAATGGCGCCAGCGGAAAAGTTTGCTTGGAGCTAAAGCAAGTTGGAGATGGTGGATTTCATGTTCCCCTGAAGGATGGATCTGGCTGGGGTAAGAGTTTGGAGGAGGCAGCAGGTCATGAAGGGCAAACAGACCCACTTTAACTGAACCACCCTCACAGCCACAATTTTTAAAACAAAGGATTATCTGTAACAGTTTTTTAAGATCCGAACTTTTCATTGTGTACATTTGCTGAGGTTGTGCATTCCAAGTAGAGGACGAGGTTTCCAGGACCTTGGAAGTGGTACTCACACTGGCCAGTCAGTCGGCATTTCTTTTTTTTTTTTTTTTAATTTTTAGGCAATTAGGGTTAAGTGACTTGCCCAGGGTCACACAGCTAGTAAGTGTCAAGTGTTTGCTCTGAGGCCGGATTTGAACTCAGGTCCTCCTGACTTCAGAGCCCGTGCTCTATCCACTGTGCCACCTAGCTGCACCCCAGCATTTCTTAAGTACCTACTTAAGAAGTAGGTACTTCTTAAGTACCTACTTAAGAAGTAGGTACTTCTTAAGTACCTACTAAGTGCCTGCCACCAGGCACTGGGCTTAGTCACGGGGAATAAGAAGAAAGGCAAAAAGTCAGGCTAATCTATATCAAATTGCTTCCCTTCTCAAGCTGGGGGGAAGGGAGAGAAGGAGGGAGAAAATTTGAAACTAAAATTTTTAAAAAATGTTAAAATTTTTTTGTTTATGTGTAATTGAGAAAAAATTTAAATGAAATAAATTAAATGTTTTGAAGTGCAAAAGCCAGTCCCTGTTCTCAGGGAGCTCATGGTCAAATTGGGAAGACTGCCTGCATCTAACTACATGCCAACAAGAGTTAATCAACCGAGGATTGATCAGGAAAGGCTTCTGGGAGAAGGTGGGATTTTAGAAAACCCAGGAGGAGATGGAAGAAGAGAAGAGGCGGGAGAGCATTCCTGGACAGGGGCGCAGCCTGAGGAAATGCCCAGAGACAAGGGGTGGAGGTCTTGGGGAGGAATAGCCAGAGTGGAGACTGTGTAGGTTTCCATGTGGGAAGGTCTAAGGTATGTGGAAGCCCGGAAGGGTTGGGGGCTGGGAGAGGCATGCAGAAAAGCCAAACATGGGGTTTTCTATTTGATCCTGGGGTTATAGGGAACCACTGGAGTTTATCAGTCAGACCAATGCTTTGACAGCTGAATGAGGGATGGACTGGAGGTGTGGGAGACTTGAGGCAGGCTGACCCTGCACCAGAGTGGGGGCTGGGACAAGGAGGTGTATTGGAGAGATGTTATGAAGGTCACATCTACAGGACATGGCACCTGATTGGCTCTGAAGGTTGCTAGAGGGTGAGAAGATAACCAGGAGGCAGTGAGAGATGCCAGACTCCAGGTTAGGAAAACCGTTAGGGCCAGATGAGGAGATCTGGGAATAGGCTGCATAGATATAATAATTGAAGCCTGAAGAGCTGAGGGAGATCCTCAAAGGAAATAACAGAGGGAGGAGAGAAGAGGACCCAGGACAGAACTGTACTGTGGCTTAGTGGACACAACCTGGATGGGGAGCTCATCAAAGGAGACTGAGAAGGATTGGGCAGACAAGGAGGAGAACCAGAAAAAAGTTGGATCCTAATCCCAGAGTGGTTTTTTCGTTTGGTTTTTGGTTTTTGGGGTTTTTTTGCAAGGCAATTGGGGTTAAGTGACTTGCCCAGGGTCACACAGCTAGTGAGCATTATGTATCTGAGGCCGGATTTAAACTCAGGTCCTCCTGACTTCAGAGCCAGGGCTCTATGCACTGCACCACCTAGCTGCCCCTTAGAGGGTTTGTTTTACCACCTTCCAGGGCCTCCTTGAGCCAAGGGGCCAGACTGGCTGATCTCATTTACCAGCCTTTACCTTGGGAGATGGCGGGGGGGGGGGGGGGGGGGGGGGAGGGGGGGGGGGGGGGGGGGGGGGAGGTGGGGAGAGCTCCTGCTCAGACAGAAGTATGTAAAGGCTATAGATAAAAACAGTACACCAGGATTTGGTCAGAGGAGCTTGAACTTGGGGAATGTGGAAGGCCCTCTAAGGACACAGCCCTCAGTAGGAGTCTTGAAGGGAGCTGGGGCTTTCAAGAGGAGCCAAAGCTAACCACCGACTGCCTGAATTCTGGTGCTCCTCTGGTGCCTCAGTGAGTGCAAGCGAGAAGAGCCCTAGACACCCGAGGAGGAGGACAAAAGCAGGCCAGGTCCCGCCTGCCCTCAAGGAGCTTACATTTGCTGTGGAGCTTTTCTCAGGCTTTTATCATTGTGGACACTTCTGCGAATGCCAATTCCCGCTCTGTCTACAACTCATGGCCTCTGTGCACCAGTTTAGGCTGGTGGTCTTCAGAGGACAGGCCCAAACACCATGCTCTACAAGTAAGTGCTGATCTGGAAGGGAACATGGTGACCTTCCAGCCCAATCCAGCTGTGCAGTCCCTTCTCTGAAATGTCCTACAAGTTGGCCCCTCCCAAAGCAGCACCTCTGCTTGGGTACAGCTCTCTTTGTTCGCAATCTTTACCTTACCTTGAAATGAAAGCAAAGCCTTTACAACTGGCTCTTCTTGCCCCTGGTTCTGCCCTCAAATCCCTCCTTGGTGGCACGGCCATCGTTGTGGTCCACCCCTACCCCTACCCAGTGCTCTTTTTTCTGGGCTAAATACACCCAGTTCCTTCAGGAGAGCCTCCTTGTATGACGTGGGTTCAAGGTCCTTTGCCATTTCTGACTGGTTACTTCCCCAGCTGAGGCCAGAGACTGCCCCTGCCATTGGCAGAGCCTTTGAGCAGCTGGGGTCACCTCCAGGCCCCTTTGAAGATGATGCCAAAAGCCCCTAAAAAAGTACTGGGATGAAAAGTTTGCAATCCAAGACCAAGGCTCGGGTCTTTCTTTACCATCCCCCTACCAGGATAAAGCAAGCCAGAGACAAGCTCCTCTGCCAGCACCGTAGCCATGGTGACTCTGAAATAGAAGAGTGATTCCAGGACCTGGAGGTAACAAGTTCTGGCTCAGACCTGGAGAAACAAACAGAAATGACCAAATTCATTCAGTAGCCTTAGCTTTTTCTCTTGATTTCTTAAGCTATGTGTGGCTTTGCTAATTAGGGACAGCTGGCACCCAGATGGGACCGCTTTCTGTGCCACACCCAGGCCAGCTCGGCACTTTGTCTCTTAGCACTGGAGAAGGTTGATTGCTCCCATCCCAAGGGCACCATCCCTCTGTGCCATGTCTGCTCCTTCCAGGACAGGCCCAGGTAGAACAGGACTTCCTGACGCAGAAGGTCTCAGGGTTTGGATCTTACAGATGATCTTATCCAAGCCTCTCATTTTACACAAGGAAATTGAGGAAGCCCAGAGAGTTCTCCCACACTGATTCAATTCAGTTTAATTCACCAGGCATGCATTAAGTACCTACTATGTGCCAGGCACTTCTTCTGCCAGGTGCTGAGGCTGCAGACGCAAAAACATTATACCTCTTGGTATTTGATACTTTTCTTATGTGTTTTTCATATCCTAGCTTGCATTCTATTGATGGAAAGAACAGTGAATTGGAATCGGGGAACTTAGAGTGAATCTTCCCCGTGAGCCCGGGTAATCTCTGCACTAAACTGTGATGCAGCAATACCACTGCTGGCCTTTGCCCCCAGAAGATCAAAGAATGTGGAAAAGGACCTATAGATACACAAATGCACAGAAAATATATCACAAAAATATATATATCACAAAAGCACCTTTTTTTGTAAATTTGTCAAAGAACTAGAAACAGAGGGGGTACCCATCGATTGGAGAATGGCTAAACAAATTATGGCCTATGGAACACTTTTGTGCTGAAAGAAATGAAAGGGAAGGTTTCAGAGAAATCTGGGAAGACTTATATGAACTGATTCAGAGTGAAGTGAGTAGAATCAGGAGAACAAGTCATAGTCACAACACCATCGAAAGAAACAACTCTGTAAAATGTGAGAACACTGATCAGTGTGGTTACCAACTATGATTCCAGGGAATTGATGAAAGAGGAGACTCAAGATGCAGAACGAGATGTAGATGTTCAGAAACAGCCATTGTGGAAATTTGAGACTATGGAATACAGACCGGTACAGTGTTCAGCCATAATTCCAGGGCACCAGTGATAAAGCATGCTACCTGTCTCATGACAGAGAGGTGATGGACTCAAGGTGCAGAATGAGACGTAGATTTTAGCTAATGTAGGTATATGTTTTGCTCAGTTATGCATGTTCATTACATAAAGTTTATTTTTTTTTAAAAAAAAACCAACACGTTTTGTTTTTCTTTTTCAATTGATGATTTGGGAGGGAGAAAAAATAAATTTTTGTTCATTGAAAAGTAAAAAAAATCCTATGAAGCTCTGGTCCTATATGTGTATGAACATTTGTATTTATATGTGTGTGAATACACTTCTCTGTGTAATTTAAATATAATAGGATTTCTAGAGATAGAACCCATTTCTATTGCAAAAAGAAATGAGTTTGCCATTGATAATGTCGTGCTTTCCAGTCTAATAGGCCTCCTAGCTATTCCCCTTCCGCCAATCGATCCAAAGAGAGTTGATTTTTCCCCTGAGTGAGGTGTGCACCAGGTCTTGGGACCACAAAGGTGAAAGGGAACTCACTCTGCCCTCCAGGAGCTCCCTCGCAATGGGGGAAGGACAGATGGCATATTTGTACCTACTTGTTTGCATGTCGTCTCTTCCGATAGAGCGAGGAGTGACTTTTCCCTGTCTTTGTATCCTTAGGGGGTAGCACAGTGCTTGGTACACAACAAGAGCTTAAGATCTGTCGAAGGAACTACAGCTGTTGTGGCTGGAGAGGAGAAGGCTCAGGGCTGGGCCAGAATCACTGTCTGGAAACATGGAGAAAGGGGCTTGCTTAACTGTGCTCTGCTTGGTCCCGGGAGGCAGAACTGGGAACAGCGTGGGGCTGCTTTCCTGACAAAGCTGTCCCCAAACTGTGGGGCTGCCTGGTAGGTGGTGAGCTTGCCGGAGGGACGTGATAAAAAGCAATTCCTATTTTAGGTCCCTTCCAACTTTCCAAGTCTCCATGAAGCAGTCAGGCTTGACTGAAATGAGTAGAGTCTACCTAGGAGCTGAAAACCGTTTTTGTCTTCTTTTATATTTCATTTTAAGAATTTAAATCTCTTGTCAGCGGCATCCCCCCCCCCCACCCCCTTTGCCTTTTCTCTCACCCTTCAGAAAAAAAAAAAAATCTTTGATTTCTTTCCTACATGATATAGATGCTGGGAAAACCCAAGTGAAAGAGCTCGCATACAGCAGCTGTCAGACAGCTGGACGCCATCTGGGTCCAAACAAACATCTGGCTGCACCGGAGGACTTGTACAGGCTGATGGTGATTAGTGCTCTTGAAACATCTTGTCCAACAGCATTTGCTGCTTGTTTGACATGGGGCTGTGGACAACTTGAAGGGGACAAGGCAGGCCAGTTAGAAAAAAGGTCTTCCTGGCCATTAGAGCAGTCCCCCGGAGTGGAATGGGTCACCAGCCAGGTAGTGAATCCTCACCCTTATAAGATGGCCATTTGTAGAGGCATCAGGTAAGGGATTTGACTAGGTGACCTCTTAGGTGCCTTTTGAATTTGTCTGATGAGAAGCGGCATGGTATGCTGGATTTAGTCAGAAAGACCTGGGTTTAGATCCTGCCTTTGATACTTTACTATGTGACCAGGAGTAAGTCACTTAACCCTTATGTGCCTCTGTTTCCTCCTCTGTCCGCTGCTGTGCTCGCCATCCTTTCTGATTGTGATCTCGAATGGAGAGTGCTCTCTGATGGTTCATAGACAGCTGACTTGGGCATAACTCCCACATCAATAACAAGGCCTTCTTCTGACTGATTTGTTCTGATTTGGTGCTTCCTGGAGAAGGTGTCCATGACCAGGTGTGGGAGCTGTCAGCAACCTACAAATCTCTGGCCTCTCTCATTCCTTCTTTGCTCTGATTTTTTCAAAAAAAATATTGTGAACATTTCCACATGCAAAGAAGAACAGAAAAAGAGGATTGTATCTGAAACCACAAATTTCCATTACATACAACTTTTTCTCATGTTTTTTCATATGTTTCTCCTCATTTGCCTTTTTCCCAAAACCTTGGCATTGAAGTCCCCAAATATCAGAGTGTGTTATTTAATTGAAGAGTCTTTCAAGTTCTGTATAGAATCTCTATCCCTTTGTCCTTATCCCCCAATAATGGTGCATAAGCCTACAGTGATTTCCATGCTGGTCTCTTTGTAGATCCTTCTTCGGTTCTGCAGGATGATGTAGTGTTTCTGGTTGCCTTGGGGTATGCAGTAAAGCCCATTTTGCCAACTCCTTTCCTTGCCTCTCCAAGGACAGCCATTTGGATGGATATGATTCAACTCCTGCCGTGATCTGTCCACTTGGTCAATGGACAAGGATCTCACGTTAGGAGCATCAGTAATTGAATTCGAGTTTACTGACAGTTTACAAAACTGTAGACTTTTTGGCCTTGATCTAGGATCCTAAGCTGGCCTTCTTCCTTCACTCTGCCACTTTCAGTAGAGAAGTGAAAATGGACTGATTGATTAATTGCTGCAAGGTGGTTGAGTCACAGATGGAATTGGAAATCATGGTGACACTGGAGACTTGTCACTCTTCTTCTGTCATGTGGGGGCATGGCCCCAGAGCTTCTATATCAGCTGTTTTGATAAGAACAATTTCTCGGCAATATTTTCCCAGGGCTTAGCAAAGCCATCCACTTACTTGCTTTGGTCTACCCTCTTTTCAAAGATGGACTCATTTTTTCCCCCTTCTCTTCAACTCTCTCTTGATTTTCCAGGCCATTTTCCTTTCTATATTTGTCTACTTCTATCATCAGGCCACTTCACATTGCTCATAAGCCCCCTAAAAGCCTGTCTTTTCGTCTAGACTTTTTAGCTCCAATGTCCCCATATTCCCTGAAGTGTTGGCGGGGGTGGCAGGAGATGGTGCTGGAGAGGTGAGTGCATCCATTAGACCCCCCCCCCCACTTTCTGCTCCCTCCCTCTCCCCCCACCCAGTTTCCTTTTTTTTCTTTCCTGCCTTTGTTTTCTTAATGCTACGTTTCCCCCGTTTCCTTTTACTAATGATGAAAAGAGTAAAAAGCTGATTTGGAGGTGAGGGACTTCAAATTAACCTTTTGAAATGTTTCTCCCCCCAAAAATACATCTTGTTTCCTATTCTAAGTTTTAATTTTTTATAGCTTCATAGAGCTTGAGGGATCCTGGCGGTCATTTAGTCATTTAGGTCAGTTACAAATGAAGAAACTCGGGCCCAGAAAGGTTAAGTGATTTGCTCACACAGCTGGTAGGTGACGAAGGTGTCAGTCCAACCTGGGCCCTGGGAGGCAGCTTTCTTTCCATGGCACCAACTGACTCTTGAAGCCAAAAAGAGTCCTGGTTTTCCCCACAAAGACAAGAAGGCATTTGTGTTGATTCCTGCTTGTCTGAGATGTTGATCTTTTTATCTTTTGGAAGGCACCAAGAATCAGTTCAGCAGAATCTGTGGGGCTTCTCTCCCTGAACAGCTGCTGAGTGAAGCCCATGGTTCATTGGGCAAGATGTGGTCCTCACTGCCAATCAAGGTCCAAGGTCCAGAAATATGGGAGCTGGAAAAAGTAGTGCAAGCATCTCTAACCCCTGCAGCCATGTATGCCTGCTCTGGAAAGGCCAAAAAGGAAGCAAAAAGTATCCAAACAAAATACACAAATGCTCTTGTGACATCTAATAAGAGTCATCAAAACCAAAACTTGTAGAGCTCACAGGGGTCTTTGAACATGGACTGTTCCAAGTCTGGGGGGATCCTAGGGGACCGGGAGGTGGGGCTTCAGAACGCGGATTGTCGGAGCTGGGAGGGGCCCTTGGACAAAGGATATCAGAACTTGGATGGACCTTAGAATGCAGAGTCAGAAAGAGCTTAGGATCCTAGACCAAGAGCTGGAAAGTATGTTTGGAAGAATCTAGTCCAACCCATTTGTGCCTACCCCCCATCCCCATCCCCATCCCCATCTTATAGATCATCAGCTGAGGCTGCAAGGGTGACACAAGGCAGGATGCAAGCCTAGGCTCTCTGATTCCCTCTCCCTGCCCCCACAAGGAGTCAGCGCTCTCTGCAGTAGCACTGGCAGCTGGGCGGGCAGCCTCCGCTTAAAGAGCTCCTTCCCTCCCCAGGCAGCGTGTTCTGGCTTGGACAGCTCAGACTTGGGACTGTTTTCCTTTTATTCACCTGGATTTATATCTACTTGATCAGAGAGGCCCACAACCTCGTTTTGCATGTGAGGAAACTGAGACCCAAGAGGAATAGGCCCTTGCCCAGGACCCCATATCTAGTCAATACTGAGTGGCTTTTGATTATGGATGGCCCTTATGGTACTTGGCACAGTGAGAGGCAAAGTTGGCATTCAGTCCTGTTTCCATATGTTATTTGGCACAGAATAAGCACAACTCAGGTAGCTTGGTGGGCCTTTGGTCCAACAGAGGAAGAATGTCCCCTCATCCTGGCAGAGGCGTGCTCTGTGTGCACAGAAGCCTCTGGGAGAGGTGGGGGCACGGGCTACATATTCTGAGGCCACATTAGCAAAAATCTGTTCTTTTGGCCTAGCTTTCCAAATGCCACCACTCTCCTAATGTTGTCATTGGAAATCTGCCATCTTTCGGCTTTAGCGACTTCTTGATAATACGTCTGACACACCTCATCAGCCAAGTGGGAAAATATAGACAGTCTAGACAAGAGCCTGAAGGTGGATCACGCTCAGAGCGAGTTACTTCTTGTCTCTGGGTCTTCATTCCCTCACACGGAAGCTGAAGGAGGAGGAGTTTCTCCTCTTGAAGGCCCTTTCCAGCGGTAGCATTCCAGGATCTCGGGCCCCTTCCATTTCTGATAGTCTCTGTTCCAGGATTTCTAACCGAGTTTCCCCTCCTTCCCCTCTGTCTCATGTACCCGCTGCTGCTCCCCAACCCCCAGCCCTCTTATTCAGATGGGTTTCTCCATCCCTCGTGCCTGCTTTCCACTACACCTTCTCCTCTCTCTCTTTCCCCTTCCCCACTCTTTGTTCCCTTGGGGTGAAAGCTGGGGAAGAGGAAGACAAAGGGCTGGGGGTTTCTTTTGGTGCCCTGGAACATGGGGAGAAAAACAATGCGCTCCTCCAACTTTCTGCTTTCTCCTAATCTGAAAAAGATCCCGACTTTGACTAATACTACTAGCTGCACTTGAGATAGTCCCGTAAGGTGTGCAAGGCAACGGACATACATCCTCTCTGTTATTCTATCAGTTCGTATTTCTTTGTTTTTCAGGTATATTGATGCCTTAAAAAAATCAGAATGCTTATATACACCTGCCCCCACCTGATTGAACCTTCCCTTATAACAAAAGAAAAGAATTGAGCCGAGCTGTCTAAGGTCAGGAATGTATCTATCAATGCATGCACCACTCAGCACCTGCAGGCTCTTCCCTTTGGCCAAGGGTGGGAGGTGGGGTTCATCATCTGTGGCACAAAACATTCCACATCCTCTCCTTGGTCCCTGGCCCTCCCTAGTCCTTTACCACTCCTCCAGCTTTGCTGGGACTAGGCCCTCGTCCACGGAGACCAGGCGGCACTGTTGGCTGCCTAGTCTCTCCTCCTGCAGCTGGGGAGCCTGTGTTCCCTGCAGTTGCTTGACCCATCTCTTTATCTCCGTGCCTGCTATGCCTCTCACTTGTTTCACAGAGAGTCTGGCCCAGCTCAGTCCAAGCCAGCAGGCAGCCTCTGAGCGGTGTTGACCGTGCAGGGCGCTCTGGAAGGGCAGACAAAGACAAGGTGGACCTAGCCCCTACCTACAAAGCCTATTCGTACCTTAACAGGAGGGCTAGAAGCAGGTGGAAAAAAATAGACTGTCATCCAAAGTAGTGAGCAATGAGCTCTTAGGAGAGGCACAAGGACGATGTAATGGGAGCCCTCCAGAAGGGGCCAGCTGGTCTCTTGCTATTGGGATCAGAAAGGGCTTCCCAGAGGCTGTGAGCTTTGAGCTGAGCTTTGAAGGGTGGTGCCAGTGATGGTAGGGAGCTAGGAAATGTCTGAAGCAAAGCACTGTGACTATCAGAGAGCAAAAAGTCCAGCACAGATGAGCAGGCTCGAACAGATGCGTGATCGAAGCTGGAAGGGATCTCTGGGAGCATCTAACCCAACCCCTTCCTTCTATAGATGGAGAAACTACTCAGGAGGCTGAGTGAATTGTCTAAAGTCATACAGGTAGTAAGGGGCAGATTGGGATTCGAACCCAAAGCTTCTGCCTCTTTGCCCTGGCTCGTGCTGCTTCCTGCCTAACCCTGAGCCTAGACCTGGCCTTTGCTCATTCTTCTCAGGCAGAGAGGACCCCGGCGTACATGTGGAGACCTGGGGAGTCAGGATGCAGGGGGTTTTGGTCCCTCCTCATTGGGAGTAGTGCCTGTTAGCCTGTTCTGTGCAAGGCATACAACACCAAGAAGGGCTCTTTGTCTCAGGCCACTGTGCACTTAAACTCATAGGGTTCTGGGAGTCCCCACGCAGCTTGTTCTCCCCAGACTGCAGCCACTTTGGCCTGTCTTAGCAGAGGCCCCCCATCCTCCCGGCAACCATTGCCTGTTCCACTATATTCCCACTCTGTGACAGGAGAGGAAAAGAAAAGACTGAGTCAGGCCGCCATCTTGTCACAAGCCTGAAGCCTGTGCCACGCCCTGTTTCTGGACAAGTTTTCCTGGGGCAGATGTTTGTCTAGAACGCCTCACATCTGTTTTCATCTCCAAGGTCCCCTATGGAAAAATGGCCTCAAGTGGAAAACTTGGAAGCTGTTGTAATGCTGGCCTGGGTGTCCTTCCTCCCAGCCCCTGAAGCTCTGGGGTCTGCTGTGACCCATTGTTCTCCAAAGTGACCTGGTGGGGGGGGGGGACCCTGTTCTCCTCTTTGGGCTTTCATTGCCTTCTCACAGAATCTGGAATAAAAGCCTTGATGAGTTGAGAAAAAGGAAATGAGAGAAAGGAAAAGAAGTAATTATTGCCATTTGGTAACCTCGTAAACTTGGCTCTTCATGGGGCTTATAAAATCCAACATAGAAGGCACAGTGTATTCAAATGGATCTCTTCTCTTAGAAGCTCAAGGCTTAGCCTCAAACACATTCATTCCCTAGGAGAATTCCAGCTCAGACACAATGAAAGAGGAAAAAAACCTTTTCAGTTAGGCACCCTTGATGTGAAACAGGAACCAAGAGTGACTCAGAATGTGGGCAAACTGGTGTGTATCCAGGCTGTTGTCACTGACTCTAGTGAAGAATAAATGGAAAAAGAGACTGAGCTGCTTCCGGACAGATGAAGAGATAAGAAGTGTAATGTTCATGTGAATTGAATCAGACACATAGATAGTCTTGGAAAGCTAGATAGATGGAAATTGTCGGGAGGGAGATCTGGCCTCCATACAAGGGAACGCTTCCTACCAGTGAGAGTTGTCTAAAAGTATCACGGGATGGGAGAGGCAGAAGGGACTTCAGCAGTTGGCTAGCCCGCCCCCTACCCATCTCATGCCCAACAAGAAAGCATCCAGTCTCTGTTTGAAGACCTTCGAGGACAGGGAGCTCACCACTTCTCAAGGCAGCCCATTCTACTCGGGGATAGCAGTTACTGTTAGGAAGTTGCCAAACTGACCCCTTTGCTGCTTTTTTTTCCCGTGAACTTTGCTTGTGATTCTGTCCAAATCTGGAAGGTAGCAAATTTCCTGTCATGGAAGTCTTTCAAGCAGGGGCCAAATGAGCTCTTGTCAGGGATGGCGTCAGGAGGATTTCTTCTTGGCTGTGGGCTGGACTGGATGCCCTCTGAGGGCCTCTGTGCATCGCAGTCAGTGATCCTATGGGATGGTTCTCCCAGTGTCTCCTCTGGCCCCCACTTGCCCTCAAAAACACAAACCCAGAGAAGAAACCAAAACAGACAAACTGTCTTCCAGCTTTCCACATTTTGTTCTGTCACACGCTAGGCTGTGGGGGGGGGGGAGGAGGCGGGCCACTGCGACCCGTATTCCATCCACTTCCCTTCTAGCGAGATGACCAGGCAGGGGAAGGAGCTTCCACACTCGTCCACTCTGCCTCTGTATTCTCAGGTTTCTTCCAAAGCCCACTCCTGCCCCCGGGTTTAACGGTCCCGCACCTCCCTCGCCAGCCTCCTTTTGTCCCATGGTGCCGAGGGCCCAGCCATCATGCTCACCTGTACCTCTCACTGCGCCTCCCCCTGAAATGCTGGCCTCACACTCGCAAGCCCAGGCTGGTTTCCCTCCACCAAGCAGCAGCACTTGCTTTCTGATGCCTCTCATCAGCCTGCAGGGCTGTTTGCATTTATTTCAGTGGAAGTCTGTATCTCAAACTGCAGGTCATAGAAGTCTGCCCGGGTTTGGGGGGATTTTTCAGTCGCCATTTCTCTTGACACCGTAGCATTCCATGACCACAAGTTCCTCAGTGATTCCCCAGCTAAGGGCGTCTGCTTTGTTTCCAGTTTTTTTTTTTTTTTGCTACTACAACAGTATGCTACTATGAATGTTTTTGTATCAATTGACCCTTTCTGCCGCTGACCTCCTTGGGGGGCATATGCCCAGTAATGGTATCCCTAGGTATGAGCACTTTAGTGATTTTCCTTGCATAATTCCAAATTGTTTTCCAGGTCAAGTTCAATTCCCAGCTCTACCAACAGTATATTAGTGCACCAGCCTTCCCCCAAGTTGGATTTCTTTTAAAGAGAGACCAAGACAGTGGTAGAAAAGAGAATGAGATTCCCAAGGAAAGCAAATCATGAAAATCCTCTCCTCTGGACCCTTGTCTCTCTATTGCTATAAGTAAGCACTGGGAAATAAAAGGGGAACCACCTCCCGAGAATTTATCTGTCAAAACTATCTCTTGTCTTGGCATACTATCACATTGTTGGTAGAGCTGTGGATTGGTCCAACCATTCTGGAAAGCAGTTTGGAATCGTGCTAAGAAAGTGACTAAAAGTGTCCATGACTTTTGACCTAGAGAGTTCATGGTGAGGCATAGACCTCAAGGAAATCTAGGATACCAAGAAAAACTCCACATATGCCGAAGCATTTCTTCAATCACTTTTTGTAGGAGCACAGTACTGAAAATAGCATAGATGGCCATCAGTTAGGGAATGAATGGCTAAGCAAGTTGTGGAATGTCTAGGTCATGGAGTAATCCTGTGCCATAAGAAGTGAACACAGAGCACCACTGGCTTGAAGCGTCTGAACCGATACAGTCAGAGGTCACCGGAAAGAGGCAGGAAAACAACTTCCACAATGCCTACAACCAAACGACAGAGGATGAGAACAGCCAAGGTTGGCCCCAAAGAAGAGAGATGGGGAAGGAGGCACTGGCCAGCTCTCTTTGCAGAGGTGAGAGACTGTGAGCATGGATTACTGCATATATTGGCCAACTCAGTAGATGTGTCGATTAGTTTTGGTGACCTGGGTTTTTTACTTTTTTCATATACTTATATAAGGGATGTATCTCTAGAAAGGATAAAGGATACGTTGAAAAGTGTAGGAGATGGAAAAGGACGGGGTAACAATTGAAAATAAAATCTCCTATCTCAAGGATGAAGACCAATCAGCAATGCCTAAATTGTTATTTGTTTAGCCTTCTAGGGCCGACGATAATTGTCCAAATCAAATTTTTTCTCTCCCTCATATCTATTAGAACGTAGGACCGTTCTCTGAGCCCAATTCCAAGGTGTGGAATGTAAGATTTATGACATATAAACATAATTTAATTTGTTGATCATAATCAAGGCAGAAATCCTTATTTAAAAATTTGTTTTAATGATTCATTTCAGTGAACATTTTTAAGAGCCTCCTCTGGGCTGGGCACAGGTGATAGATATAAAACCAAAAAGGAAACAGGGGAGATGCCTTGAAGAGCTTCCATTCTATTGGAGGAAACAACATGTACTCAGAGAAGTCTGAGGAGGAAGAGTATTAGCAGCTGGGGTGATGCAGGAAGGCATTTTGGAAGAGGTGGCCTCTGAGCTGAGCCTTGAAGGAAGCCAAGGATTCTGAGAGGCAGAGAGCTACAGAGAGGGAGGCCATTGTGCCCATGAGAAGATAGCTTATCAAATGCACTGAAGTGGGAGATGGAGTATCCAGTTTAAAGACAGCTAGTAGTGTACTTTGGCTATGATCTGGAGTTTGGAAAGAGGAGTTGTGGGAAATAGGACTAGAGGGAGAATTTGGAACCAGATTGAGAAGGGCCTTCAACACCAAGGTGAGGGTTGACACTTGGCCCGAGAGGCAGAGAGATCCATTATGGTTTGGAAGAGAAGGAAGAGCATGGTTAGGGAGAGGATTGGGTCACTGTGTGGAGGACAGATCGGATGGCAGAGAGATACAAATCAGAGACACCAATTGAAATACTCGGGGTAAGAGGTAGTAAGGACCTAACATGGGTGGTGGCTGCCAGGAGGGAGAAAATGAAGAGCTGTTGGAGATATGGATCCTGGGCTTGAGAGGAGGTCAGAGCAAGGGAAGAATAATGTAGGTTGTAGCTAGTGTCCCAACAGAAACAGGGAAATCTAAAGGAGAGGTGGCTTTAGGGAGATGCCTTTCCCAGGAGTTCAGCTCATGGTCCCCAGTCTTCCTCTCCAGCCTGAGCCCTGCTCTCATACTTGGAGACTTAATTTTCCATTTACATTGGCCTCCCACTTTATCAGCCTCCACTTCCATGATGTCCATCTTCACTCCACTTTAGCTATCCCTTCTAGGATACTCTAGAGAGACCCTGGTACAGTAGAAAAAAAGGCCCAAAGGTTTTGTGACTAGCTGTGCAGCCTTGGACTAGTGACTTTGCCTTTTTGAATCTCAGTTTCCTCTTCCGTAAAATTAGGGGCTTGGATTAGCTTACTCCTAAGTCCCCCTCCAAGTTTATGAACTTCACAGAGGAAGAAACTGATCCCAGAGAGATGAAGTATCTTGCCCCAAGTGTTAGATATTGAACTGAGTTAAAGAAACAGTGACACAAGGCAGAGAGCAAGTAGAAAAACGTGAAAAACATTGAGCTCAACATGGCTCTCATCTGCCCTGCTGGGTGGCCATGCAGGCACGGGGGCATCTGCCTTTCTACCCCCGATGACTTAGATGCACTAAAAACTTGGTGGAAGGCAAAGTCCCACTCCCCTTCATTCGCTCAGGTGGACACTTAGGTTGAATGTGCACAGATGAGTCCAAAGATCCAAAGGCATGCAGCAATCATTTCCCATCATTCATTTTTTAAAGGCTTAGTCCCTGGTGAACAACGATGATATAAAGCTTGGGGAATTTTGCCTTTGATTTGAAATCTTTTCTGCTCCCGGTGTTAAATTGACTTAAGCCTTTGAACATTCTATCAATACTTAAGCAGCATCTTAAATATTTGAGGAATAGAAGGCTGGTGGTATCCCATTGGCTCCGGTGGGTGTTGAGCCCATTGTTCCTTCACCCCGCCCCCTAGCTTTTCTTTCTGGCTCCCACAGTCTCCCTGCCCCTCCTTTTGGTCTGTCCAGATGCCACTCATTCTTCAAAGCCCAGCTCAAGGTCCACCTCCTGCAGGAAGCCTTCCCTGACCATTCTCATCCCCCAGTGCTCTTCCCTGCTACTGCTGCTGAACTCATTCCTCATTACTGTGTTACTCAACTCTCATTTAGATTTGGGGAGACAAGACACAGCACGTGAAAGGCTATTGATCTCTAGTCTACACATGTACCTGGCTAATTTTTCTCCTCCCACAGACGGCAAAATGCGTACTCAACACATAGATATTGTTCAAAAGTGTTTGTTGAATGTGTGATTATTTGGAGGCTTGATGTCGCACTTTGATTCAGCAGATATTGAGTGACTACTGTATGCAGTGTTGAAAAAAATCTGGGCAGTAGTGCATCAGGAGGTCCTCCTCATCCCCAGGTCATCCCTCCTGGGCCTGGACTGTGTCCTGGATCTTCACCATCATGGTAGAGAGTACCTCTGGCAAGCAGACATCTTCCTGTTTTATGCCTCCCCTGATCACTCCCTCCCTCCCTCTGTGGTCAGAGGGTCATTGACCAAAGGTATTCCTAATGTTGGGCACTAGGGGGCACTGCAGTGGATAGAGTGCTGGGCCTGGAGTCAGGGAGACTCATTTTCCTGAGTTAAAATCTGGCCTGGGAGACTTACTAGCTGGGTGACCCTGGGCAAGCCACTCCACCCTGTTGGCCTCACTTTCCTCATCTGTCAAACGAGCTGGAGAAGAAAACGGCAAACCACTTCAGGATCTTTGTCAAGAAAGCCTCAAATGGGGTCACACAGAGCTGGACATGACTGGAAATGAACATTCCTGTAGTTGCACCTTCCAAAGAGTCTCGAGTGATGTCTGTATAACTGCATAAGAGACAGCTTACCAAGGATTCTGTAAGGGGGGCATTTCATTCTACTATGTCAAATGCTTTTCATCATCTACAAGTGACCAGCATGGTGGGGTCTGATATTCTCTACATCCTTCAGCTAATTGGAAGGTGGCAGAGATGTGGCCTACTGCAGAATATTGTATTCAAAAGCCTGTTTATTCTGGCCTCCAACACTGATAAACTGTGTGACCTCAGGCATCAACAATTCTTCTCTGTCTGCCTCAATTTTCTCATCTGTAAAATGGAAACAATAACACATCTACCTCTCAGGGTTGTTGTGAGGATTCAATAAGATCATATTTTAAAAATGCTATATTCCCTACTAATGCTCTCATCAAGGACGTCCTTAATTCACGTAGAGATGATTCTAATTGGTACCAGTGGGAGAGTAGGTATTTATTGATGTTCGTCTGGCCAGATTGTTCCCATATTAATGAGATATCTTTGCCGCCACCTTCTCCTCCTCCTTCTCCTAGCCTTATGTATGTTATGTCGTTTGATCCTCACTACGACCCTGGGAAGTAGGTGTTATATCATGTCAATTTTTCAGATGAAGAAACTGAGGCTGAGAGATTAAGTGACTTGTTCAGGATCACACAGCTGAGTAAGTGTCTGAGGCAGGATTCAACCTGGAGTCTTCCTGACTCCAAATCTGGTACTCTAGCCACTGTGCCACCTAGTTAAAATATCTATATCTGTATCTATAAGTAAATATATATCTACCTCTTCTCCTCTATTATAGATCTCAAATCCCCTTGACATCATTTTCTCATTCTCTCCTTCATTCTAGTCTCTGCAGACTCCTCACCAAAGTCAACTTTTCTATTTGTAGCCTTGATCCCATCCCCTCCCATCTTCTCCGACAGATTTGCTCCCTCCTCTCTACCCCCTTTCTTCTTTCCCCCCTCCTCTCTCTCTCTCTGTCTGTCTCTGTTTCTCTTCTCTCTTCTCTCTGTCTTCCTTTCTCTCCCCTTCCCTCCCTCCCTCTCTCTCCCTCTCCAAGTGGTCCCTGACTCTAAGCATCCATCCCTTCATGCTATCACCCTCTATATCTCTCCCTTTTCACAGCCAGATTCCTGTACTCCATGCCTCCACTCCCTCTTGTCTTGCTCAGGTCTCAGCCCCTTGCAGTTTTGCTTTAGACCTCACCACTGGGCTGACGCTGTTCTGTCCAAAGTCCCCAAAAATCTCTCAGTCGCCCAATCAAATGGCCTCCTTGACCCCTCTACAGCCTCTTCTCCCTGGGTTTCTTGACGTTCTCTCCTGGCCTTTCTGCTGTCCGGTCACTTTTTGGTCTCCATCTTGGGTCCTTTGACTTGGGGGCCTTTTGTCTTCTTTTTTCTTCCAAGCTAACCCTTCTTCTGAACTGCCCCGTTGCTTGTCGACAGCTGTTAGCCGGGATTGCAAGCTCAGCCCCTACAGCCAACCACTTGTCGTCTTCTTGTTGCCTTCTCACCATCGCTGTAGCTTCCCCCTGATTCGGGCCCTCGTCACCTCTCGCTGGACTGCTGCATTAACTTCTCCCTGGCTTCCCTGCTTCCAGCCTCTTCCCTCTCTGCTTCGTCCTTCAAATTGTTGCCAAATTGATTTTGCTTAGGGGACTGCTGTGACCAAGTGCTCAGTCAATTCCGATGGATCCCCCTTCCTTCAAATTCCTCTGGCATCTAAACCTGACTCCAACCTGGCTGCCAGGCCCTGGAGCTCCCCCCTCACCTCTCGCCTATTTGAATCCCTAGCTTCCTTCAAAGCTCAGCTCAAGCATCCCCCTTTTTGACACGAGGCCTTTCCTGCCCCCCACCCTCCACTAATGATCTGGTATCGATTTTGTATGGTGTCCATATCGTCTCTCTAAGATGTAAGTCCTGGAGACCAGGGACTGCTTTACTTTTAGCTCCTGCAGCCAGCACAGTGCATGGCACGTGGTAGGCAATTCAAGGTTTGGGGAATAAGTGACTGACATAAGAGTAGAGGAAAGAGAAGTCATTTGTGGCTGGAGGGGGATCAGGAGGCCAGAGCAGACCTCAGAGAGAAAGTAGCGCTTAGTTGGGCTTTGAATGAAGAAGAGACGGGGTCTGGGGCTGGTGAAATCCATTCCCAGCATGGGGACTCCAAGGTGGCTGATTGTGGTGTAAAAAGCTCATTCTAAGCAAGAAAGAGCCAACGAAAGGCCATTTTCTGGGTGTCAACATGAATGGTTTGTCCTGAGGGACATGTTCCACTTCCCTTCTTTGCTTTAGAAATGTGCCCGTAATGATTCGTGGATCCAGGAGAAGGACGCTTGGCCACCCTAGCTGGCTTTATCTGTGACCGTTTGCAGGCCTGCTCATTGCTACCTGACACCCATCAGGTGGCAATCCCTATGAGACAAGATCTCACAAATGGGTGGATCGATGGACAAGCTGATAAAACCCAGTGTTTGTTCCTAAAATTGTGAGGTTTAAAGCTGGACGGGATCCTGGGCCTCCTCACTTTGTCGAGGAGGAAAAACCGAGGCCCAGAGAGGGGGAGATTGGAAGGAACAAATCCCAGACTTGTACCCAGCTGCTCTGGCTCCAAATCCAGTGGGAATCGTTCTTTAACTGACATTTTGCCTTGGGGTGTCACCCATCTAACCACAGAAAGGGAAATAAACCCACCTAATGTGGGGTTGACATTGGCGGCTTTAACTTGAGTAATCGGGACCCAGCGTCCACCAGTGTCTCGGAACGGAGTTTTGTTGCTTTCCCAGTGTTGTCTTCGTTTGCATCCTTGTAGCCATCGTACATATTCTGCTTATTTTGGGAGTCCTTTCACATCTCTCTGATATTATAGGATTCTTTCCTTACGGGCCAATCAGATTCCATTAATTCCTATCGGTGGCCAACATGATTGGTTTCCAGGTTTTTGCTATTACAAATAGAAATGCTCTGAATAATTTTTGGCATATATGGGTCCTTAGGCAATAAATCCAACTGTGGGATCACTGGCTTTAAAGGTGTGTATGAACAGGTTGTGCCAGCTTTTCTCCAACTCCTCCAACATTGACTGTTTCCATCTTTTATCCCCTTTGCCATTGGGCCTGGTGTGAGGTCATGCCTCAGAGTTCTTTGATATGCTTTTCTTTGATTTTTAGTGAGATTGCCCCTCTTTTTCATATGGTAGTTGAGAACTTACACTTCTTCCTTTGAAAACTAGTCGTATGCTTTGGCCACTTAGCTGACAAGGAATGGTTTTTAACCTTGTAGACAGCTTGGGTCAATCCTTTATAGATTTTAAGTGTATAATTTTCATCAGAGCCTGGGTCTTTACCTCTTAAGCTTTTTCAGAAACAAGTGGCTTCCTCTCCTCCAGTGACTCCTTATTGAACCTAATGCTTTTATTGTCTCCTATTTGGAGGGTGAATTTTTCACAGCCTGTGCAAGGTGTCCTGACTGGAACCGCTGGAGTCAAGTCTTGCTTTATTAAAACAGACGTGCAGAGAAACGAATGTGATTGCACGCTTAGTCATCTTTGTCAGCTGAAATGGGAAGCTTTTGACCTCTGTGCACATTGGTTTTCTTTCCATTTCCCTCAAGACCTCATGGTGGCATAGAGGTAGCCCTGACTTTTTGAAGGCAGTGCCATCAGAGGAAAAGTTCCAGGTCAAACGATGCCCTCTGCCACCTCCTTACAAAGACCAGGCCTGCTGACTGTGGAGAGAGAGAATTGGCCACCCGCTTTTGAGTCATTTGATCACACTATTGTCTAAGCAAGAGGTGACAAGGTTATGTTAGCGACTGGGTTATTGACCATGTGAGTAGGTAGGGGAGGACTCGAGGGTGCCTAGAAGGGCAGAAATAGAGAAGTTTGGAAGAGGAGTGGGCTTTTAGGGACAGCGAGCAAGCTCCATTTGGGACATGCTAAGTTTTAGGTATTGATGGGACAACCACTGAAAGATGTTTAAGAGGTAGTTTGTGATATGGAACTGGAGCTCGGCAGGTAGACTGGGACAAGGAGTCATCTGCAGAGTTAAACCCATGGGAGCTGACGAGGTCAGCTTCCTTCAAGCCTCCCTGTTGTGCTGAATTTAGTGCCTTCCCGGCACCTAAATACTGTACGAATGGTTCAGATTTCCAGTTGGAAAGACCATGGCTATGAGAACATGGGATTGGGGAGTTAGAGCTGCCAGGGTCCCCAGAGGCCATCTTAGTCCAGGCCTCTTATTTTACTGACAGGGAGAAGAACCTGCCAAAATCACCCAGGCAGGAAGTAGCCCAGCTGGGATTCAAACCCAGGTCCTCTAGTTCCATACACTTCCAGGCTGCTCCAATAGCACCCTGTGTGTCTGTCTGTCATTTGAGACCAGCCTGGCCAGATGTGCAAAGTTGGTGGGAAATTGGAGGGCAGGGGTACAGAGAAGCTGCTAAGAACCCCTACCCCACCACACTCCCCACACTTTGAGAGGAAAACCAAGAAAACCTTTTTCCTAGAATAATCTTCTTGCACCCCCACCCCAAGGCAACTGAACAAATTCTGTACAAGGCCAGGCGCTAGGCCACTTTCTCTGCAGTGTGCATGCATGGCCTTGCCAGGGAGGACAAAGGATGAACTGAAAGGAACCATCTGGGCTTTGCTGTGGATTGGGGCTGAGCTAACTAGCCCTTTGTCCCCAAGCCCACATGCCCCCACTTCCTCAACTGGTCAGCTCCATGGTTTTAACTATTTGAAGAACCATACTTCAATAGGATTTCAATAGAATTGTTTTCCTTGGTAAGCCTATGTTTTATTTGACACATTAAAATCCTTTATTCTGAGAAGGCATCCATAGGCTCCCCTAGACTGCCCGAAGGGACCATTTTACCAAAAAAATGAAGCAGTCTGAGGGCTAGGAGATACAGGTAAGAAATGCAAACAGCTAAGTAGGATGTAACCCAAGGAAGACTGATGGGGGTGGGGGACCAAGGCAGGTCTCAGAGTTTGAAGAGGGAGAGGTTGCTTTGTGTTGGGGAATTGGGAGAGCCTCCCGCAAGGGGGGGGGGTAGTGTGAGTCCTACCCCCTTATTTTTCCAGATGAGCAAACTGAAGCCCAGAGGTGTAAAGTCACTTGCCCAAGGTAAGGGTAGGCCCAAGTAAGTAGTAGGGTCAGGATTTGAGCCCAGGTCTTCTGAATGTAAATCCAGCACCCTTTCCCCTCCACCACAGTGCCTCTTCCACCTGCGAGCTAGGTTTTCCAGGATTCACTGGGCTGAGCTATAGTGTATTTGCAAGGGGTCTGGCCTCGATGAACTCACCGAGGTAGGAGAGAACACAGTGAATGCGACGGAAGAGGATGATACATTCCCGATGATTGTTTTGTCGATTCTATGCTGAGAGAAGAGGCACTGGGTCTGCTTCCATGGGGAGCACAGCCGCCATGCTGTGAAACAGAACAGTCTTGGGGCAGGCCGAGCAGCCCAAGACTTGATTCTGATTGGCTAAATGGACAAGCGCCGTCTTCCTTT
Source organism: Vombatus ursinus (assembly GCF_900497805.2). Classification (NCBI taxonomy): domain Eukaryota; kingdom Metazoa; phylum Chordata; class Mammalia; order Diprotodontia; family Vombatidae; genus Vombatus; species Vombatus ursinus. Next base: position 1,390,129 of record NW_020954597.1, on the reverse strand, counting down.
GATAGCGAGTCAGGGCACCCACAGAGAAGCCAAGCTGAGGCACTCTGGCTCTTGTTACCCTGTTCAAATCCTTCCTGTTGAAATGAATCTGCATAGCGGCTTCTGGAAGGATCTCCAAGTTGGAGTTGGGAGAAACCTTAATGCAACCTTCCTCATTTCAAAGTGAGAAGACAGAGATCTATGAAGATTAAGAGACATGTCCAAGGTGTCACAGATAAGCCAGTGGGAAGCAGGGCCCCAGTTCCCCAAACCTGCATCCTCTGGCTCCTAATTCAGGGTTCTTTCCACTGTCCCACAGCTGCCTGACCTTGAGTGTCTGGCTAAGGCCGTTGTATTTTGTCTTTGAGGCAATTGGGGATCCGCTGGTTGTTTGGGGGTAGGAAAGTGGCCTGCCCCTGCCTGTGCCTGGAGGGGATGAAGCTGGCAGCTGCTCACCCCTTGAATGCCCACTTAGCCTGTTTGCTGGCATCAGGTACCTGCCTCCCTTAGGGTCACTTTTACTGGAGGCTCATGAGGGTGCTGGTTGAGGGGACTCTCCTGGCGCCCATTATCTTGGCTGTGCTTCTGCCTGTAGCACCCCAGGTGCTTGCCCATTTTCGTTTGGGGTAGCTTAAGACTCTGGGAGCCTGGAAAACGGCCGTGCCCTTCAGCTACTGACGGTGCTTCCCTCTCTAACTGGGCAGGAAATCTCTTTAACATAATAATCTTGTTGACTACAAAGAATCAGCTCTTGGAGATAGGAATGCAGATGAGATTTGGCAGCTAGAACCCCAGCCAGGCCAAGAAGTGGGTGATACAGGCTTGTCCTTACTGGACAGGTTTCCCTCGCATCATGATGATTCACTCAGTGGAATTTGAAATGTGTGCCTTAAATCATCAATGGGAAAGTATGCATACGCCCACTCCAACTACTCCAAGTTAGGCCCTCATCTCTCTTCTCAGAACTCTTAGAATAGGCTCCTGATTGCTCTTCCCGCCTACTTCGAAGTCCACACAGCTGCCCAAGTAGGAAAAATCCCTAATGGCCTTCACTGGCTCCCCATTACGTACCAACTCCAGCATAAACTCTTGATCCCAGCGTTTAAGGCTATCTATCATCTGGCCCCAACCTCTCTATTCATCAGCTCAGAGGTGAATCGATTTTGAGCTAGAAGGGCTCTGAGGTTAGCCAGTCCACCTCAGAATTCTCCTGGCATTTTACCCGGCTAGCTCTCTTGCCCAATTGGTACTCTTCCATGTGCCATGGGCATTTGTGCCCTTGTCTTTCTCACTCCTCCTCCCCTAGCCCACTACAGCCTGGAAGCTCCTTGAGAGCAGGACCTGTGATTGCGTGTAGCCTTCAGGACATTCTGGGCTCCTTCCTGCCTGGGCCCCATGGGCTGGGTGTAGGTGCTGTAGCACAGAGATTTGCCTGGGGATCCTCCCTTGTGGGGAGGAGTGTCCCAGCATTTAGAAATGAGTGAGACATTTCAACAGGCTGTGTGTGTGGGTGTGGGTGTGTGGGTGTGTGTGTGTATGCGTGTGTGTATATAGCAGCCAGAACTAGTCATGTGCACACACATGCACACACACTCACACTCACACTCACACTCCTTCCTTGGTTGCTTCCATTGTGCCCTGCAGAAATGGTTTTTGTTTGAGATGTGCCCAAGAATCTGCTGGGGCCAATTTAGCACAGCACGGACTTAAAAGAACTCCCGGCTCAGGATCAGCAGCCAGAGCTTTGAGTGTTAGCTCTGCCAATAAATACCTGGCCATGTGACTGCAGCCAAGTCACTTCCTTCTCTAAGTCTCAGTCGCCTCTTTTGGACCAGATCAGTGTTGGCCACCCAAACCCGAGAGTCTGGGGACAGGCCTTTAGCCCTTGGTCCAAGCAAGGCTGCAGTCCTGTGGACAGAATCAGATGAATGAATCTTTGAGACAAGATGCAAACTAGCAGTGGCCCTAAGAGCTAAGAGCCGTAAGCTTAAAAAGCCAAAACAACATGAAATGTCTATTTGAGGCCACTGGACCAGGAGATTGCTGAGTCCTTTCTTAACTCTGCTTTACAATTTTCAAGTAAGGTCACCCTTGGGAGTGGGGAGGATGGAGGACAGCACAGTTGACTCCAGAATAGGCTTTGCATTGGAGAAGACAGAACAAGTGAATGGAGGCATCCTCCCACACGGGGAGCTCATCTCCTGCCTGGAGCGAATGCACTTCTTTGGTGCGATTCCTGGGGCTCTCATGAGCCCCACCAGCTTCCTACACCCTACCCTACTGTGACCTGAGTACTCCTGGACTAGACTCCCAGCCTAAGTGACTGTCTAGGCCTTCCACCTTCCCATATAGCCCACTTTTCCCACCCCTAATATCCTGGTTGCAAACTTGGATAGCCCCCCCCCCCCCAAGGTGTCTGTATGGTGAGGACGGTTTTTCTTGGCCATTCCAGGTGTGGTTGCTTTGGCCTTTCTGTGGTACTACTGCCTGAGGGTGCTCTGATAGCAATCAGTGGATTGAGTGCTGGGCCTGGGGTCAGGACAGCCAAATCTCCCCTCAGGTGATGATAATAAATAGAGGCAACATTTCTCCCTGCTTTGAGATTTGCAAAGCTCTGTCCACGTTGGACCTCTCTGGATCACTTGGCCTCTCAGCCTCCCTTTTCTCACCTGGGCATGAAAATAGCCCCTCCCTCTCTGGTCATTGGGAGGACCCAGGAGATAAGACACAAACCTGGGAGCCTTCTGCCTGTCACCCACAGCCTGGCCAGTGCTCCCTCATCTAGCCTCCTTCCGGCCCTTTCTCCTTGTTTCTTGTGGCCACCCTGCCCCACCAGGTTCTCCATAAGCTAAACACAAAAAGGTCCGGACTTGTGGCCCACTCACCTGTAGGACTCCTGTAGGGTCACAGAACTGCCTTCTTCAGTCTTCACTGTCTGCTCCTCCTCCTCCCCCTCCCCTCAACTGGTATTGAACCGCTTTCCTTGTTCCCTCTCTCTCCCAAGCACATGTCTTGCAGTTACCTTAGACATAGCCACACAATGGCTCCAACCGCCCAGAACCACTTCTGGGCAAAATGACCAACCAGAAGGAAGGCACGCCCATAACTCTTGGGTCAATGCTCGAGAGCTGGCGTATAAAGATGCCTGGTTTTTCCCAGACATGAAACTGGCACTTTTACGAGAAGAATGGGCCCATGTGGAACACAAGCCATCCAAGGCCTGGCACCAACAATTAATTACCCAGACAGAAGAAGCCAACGAGTGAAAAAGTGGCTGAAGGCCCTGTTAGCGCAGCTAGCTGGAAAGCCTCTGGTTTTCTGAACATACGTCACGCTGGGGCATCCGGTCTGCAGAGGGACAAAAAAGCTTCTTGAGGCAGGCGCTGCCAACATGCCAGTCTTTCTTGTCTCCTTTCCCTTGTGATCCCAACATCCTCGTCTCTGACAGCAATTTAAATTGGATGAGAGCTCAGAGGATCTCAGTCCTGGGCTTTGATTTTGACTTGGCAGGGCACAGTAGTGCCCTCAATTAGCAAGGAAGCTTGTACCTCGCCTTTTCTCTTCAGCCCTTGAAGACTTGACTCCTACGCCTCTAGCAATGGCCTGAGAGTCTGCTCAGGTGGCATTCGGCTTCCAGCAGCCCCGTTCCGAATGCCATCGTCTGGAAAGGCCATTGGCGTGCTGGAGGGTGGGCGGTCCTTGCTGCTCGCCACTTCCTCGGTTAGCCAATGTGAGGGAGTTCACCTGGATGGCCTCTGAGGCAGAGCTGTGGACCTTCTGGATTCCACGTTGTGAGGAATGCGGAATGTCCTTCCTAAGCCCCAAGAACCTCTCCCAAAGGTTCAGGGGGAGCTGATTCTCCGAGGAAGGGAGGGACTTTTCACCCAAACGCTGTCAACTTTTTTTTTTGACAAAGTTTGATCATTGTATTGCAATAGAACCAGTTTCCTTTGTGGTCCTCTCATTTTTATTTTATGCTTCCTTTAAAACATTATTCTGAGTAAGGGGCCAGAGGCTTCTTCGCTAGGACTGCAGCCCAGGGGCTCCATGACACAAAGAAGGGGACGAAGCCCTACTCTGTGCTCTGGATTACAAAGAATGAGTAAACAACTGGAAGAGATCACTGCCTAGGAAAATGGGAAGTTGCCAAGATTCAGGCCGTTGCGGGGAGGGGTTCCCAAATGACTAGATTTTCTTCACTATCCTGCAACCAAGTCTGAAGTCCTGCTTTTAACATCTGTGAGTGTAGAAGAGGCTTGCGGAGCCTTCTGGCCTTCACAAATGATCTCACAGCCTTCCTGAGTGGGAGGTACCCAAAGCCCAGCTTAGAAAGTGGGCCTCTGCCACCTGCTTATCACAGATTCTCTGGCCTTGACCTTGGCCTTGGCCTTTTGGTCCTGCTGACCCTTCCTTGGCCATTCCCACTCAGGGCCAAGCTACACGCTGAAGCGCTTGTAACAAAAGCTGCTCCCAATTTTGAATATTGCATGTTGGGGCAAAGGCAGAACTCCTTTGCCTCTGAAGCTATAACATTCAAAAAATCTGTTTGATCTGGTAGTTTAACAACTGTTGAAGTTTTAATTGCTCCTTTAAAGGATTTCGTCTCCATTGCTGGGGTTATTTTTATTTTGTACGGAAGGAATGTCAATATTGGCCATCTCTTTGCCCGATGACTTACCACTGCAGGATCTCGGAGGAAAATCCAGTAATTATTGAAGTGGGGTAACTTAAGCCCCCTGCTCTGGGAAACTTGGCAGTCTCTTGCTTTCCCAGGGAGCCATCACTCCCTGTCAACCTCGCAGGCATCGGTTGGCATTGCCATTTTGAGGTTGGAGCCAGACCATGTTGTGCCTTTAGAAACGGTACCAAGGGTAGGAGACAGAGCCCTGATCTGGACTCCCACACATCTGCTGCTTGGTCAAGTCCTTACCCCTGGCTGAGCCTCAGGTCTCTCCTCTGGCATTGGAGAGGGTTGGAAGAGAAAAGCTCCCAAGGATGCTTCCAGGGCTAACATCCTAGCCAATGAAAGCAGACACATTGGATTCTTTTCTAGGATAAGCCTCCAGCCCAGAGGGGTCAGCAGACAATGACTCAGTGAGCTTGGCATCCCCAAAGGGCCCATTCTTGCTTCTCTCTTCTTCTGTTGTCTGCCAGGCCCCAGGGGGCTGCATCGTGGGCCCAGGGCTTGCCTGTGCTCAGCTGCTCACGTGAACAGCTCTAGACCCCAAACCCCATTGTGATGGCATCAAGCTTCCTGACTTCACACCTTCAGTTTGGTGGTAGACGAACCTTGAAACTTCCTTCTCGAGAAGAAAGAATCCCAGGTCACCTTACTCTAGCTTTCCTGTTTACAAAGCACTGTCCTCACAACAACCCTGTGAGGTTGGTACGAAGAACTCCCACTAGTATTCTCTTGCATTTGTAATTTCACACTCCCTCGGGACTGGGATTGTCTTGGCTTCTGTATTTGTCTTAATAAATGCTTTCGCATTCATTCATTCATTCATCCATTCATGGAGATGTGCCTTTCTATGATGTAGATTGCAGCTAGTGCTAGCCCTTCCTGTGTGCCTCCTGTCCATTTCCTCCCAGAAATTTGGCTCAGAGGCAGCATACTAGGGGACCTTTCTTAGGACCTTGGAACATCTTGAAGATACCAGATGATTAGGTGGGCAGTCCCTGAGACATGCCTCACCTCTTTCTTTGGCCTTATATTTTGCTGCTGACATCCCACATCCCACTTCCTTGTTCATAGTGTGTTGCCGCCAGCAAATGCCCATCTGAGGGAGAAAGGGCAGGGAATATTAGTCCCACTTTTCAGAGTTGGGAAAGCTGAGGCTCAGGGAAGAGGAAGTGATTTGCCCAAGACCGCACAGTGTTGGAGTCAGGATTTGAACCCAGGACTCTTGTTACCAAGTCCTAGGCTTTTTTCAGTATTTACATATTCAACTCTGCACAAAGCAGTTGAGTCAGGAGGCCCTCTGTTGGTGTTACTTGTCAGGCCAAAATTAGCACAAGCAGCAGAGAAACGATTCCTATTTTGTTGCATCTCAGCCTCAGAGGCTGCAGCGAGTGCACAATCATCTGAACAAAAAGTCACACACCAACTTTCCCTCCACTTTAGTCTTGGCTTATAACCTTTTCAAGGCTATACCTTGATGCCATTTTCATCCTCATTGAAGGCATCTGACAACATTACTGAGAACATCATGCTAAAAAGCATGGGAGAATACACACAGCCCTACTTCATTCCATCAGTGACAGGGAAAGCACTAGATCATCATCTATTATCCAGAACCTGTGCAAGTGTGCCAGTGTGAAACTGACTTCTCCAGGCAACCAAATTTGACCATGATCTTCCACTAGCCCTCATGATTAACAGTATCAAAAGCCTTTGTCAGATCGATGAACATTATGTACAGACTTCTGTTCCTGCACTTGTCAGGCAGCAGACACCATATGGACCGTTCCTTGGCCCTTTCTGAAGCCACACTGGCTCACAGGTAGATGACCATCTTCCAGGCGAAGGATCAGCCTACTGAGGACGACTCTGGCAAGAATCTTGCCACCAGTGACAAGAGAGAGACCCACCCCACCCCCGTGATTGTCACAGGACCATCTATATTTCCTTTACCTTTATAGGGACGGACAATGGAGTCATCCTTGAACTCCTGGGGGTTAACCTCCTCTTGCCACGTAACTCAGAAAATTCCCGTCATCTTTTGTATGAGCCGTGGACCTCCACCTTGTAAATCTCAGCTGGAAGAGAATCGGCACCAGGTGCTCTGTTTGCCACAGGAGAGGAGCCCAATGGCATTCAAACCCCCTTCTTCAGTTGGAACTTCAGCTAGGGAGGGATTGACTTTGGGCTTCAGCATTGGTTGATGATGGTCTGTAAAATGGGAATAATACCACCTAGAGCACATTCTTCACATATTTGTTGTTGAAACTCAAATAAGACACTGCACGAGGCCCTTCCCTGGTCTACCTCCCAATCCCCAC
>NW_020954597.1:1356004-1383138 GCF_900497805.2 Vombatus ursinus | reverse complement strand
GAGGGAGAGCATTCCAGGCCAGCCTCAATGATCTGTGCCTGGCCCTATGCATTTTTTTTGTCAGTGACTTGTCTAAAGGCAAATGGATGACATGCTTATCTGATTTGCAGATGACATAAGTCTGAGAAGAATAGCAAACATGTTGGCTGAGTCACGATCAATAAAGGTCTCAGTGGCAGGCTTAAATGTTGCACCAAACTGACTAAACGTTCTTAGTGACACAGGTGAGGCTAGAGCTCAATGGCAGCTAGACTTTGGCTTCCCTCTGGAAGGAAAGAGGGAGGCGATGCTATCCTACCATCTCCTACTCTGGTAAGAGCTCCCATATTAGGAAAGACCTTCAGAAGCTAGATCAGCCAGAGGAGGGCAGCTGGGGTAGCGAAGGGCCTCACTGAGGTTCAGGCCAGATGATGATGATTGATTGGTTGGCATGAAAACTCTTGGTGAGGCTGAGAAGGGCTGTGATATGGAACAGGGATTGGGCTTGTTCTGCTTGGCACCAAGGTGCAGAGCCAGGAGCAGCAATGGGAGGGAAGATGTACAGGTCAGTAATAAGAGCTACCCCTAAGTGACTTGGGCTGTCTCAGAAGGAAGGCAGAGAGTTCCCCCTCCCTGAAGGACTTAGCAAAGGCTCAACCACCTCTGCTCAAGTAGGAAAGGGTTGGCCTTGAAGGTCCCCGCCACCCCTCTCTGCCCGGCTCCCCGGGCCCTGCCAAATCTCTCTAACCCTGGTACTCTGTCCCTCTGTCCCCTTTCCCGCCGGCCCCTTCAGCCTCCCTAAATCCTGAGACAGCGATGTGCATGCCTTTCACATTCTGGCTTTAGTGGCCCCTGGCCCCTCTACTCTCCCATTGCCCCCAATCCCCACACACTCCGCTTCTGCTGGCTAACCCTAATTCCTTCTCCTCTCTCTTAGTTTTCCTTCTTCCTTGCTCCCTGTTGTGCCTTCTGGGTTTCCTAGATCCAGGACTTTTCACTCAGTGTGGCTCCTTCCCAGGAAATCTCCTGGCTGCTCAAATCCCTGCTTCCATTAATGACCAGGAACAGCTGCCTCTCTTCTCCAAATGGGATAAACCCAAGGATAGCTACAGTTCCGAGGAGGCCCATTTATCATAAGGAGACAAGCTGATTAATGCCAACTTTTACAATGTTATGTGGAGTCAGTTCTCAAGCAGTTATTAAGCCCATACTGTGACTCAGGCTGGAGGTGTTTGCCCTCCAGGAGCTCACTGTCTAATGGGGGCCACAACACATAAACACCTCCATACAAATACATGGAGCAAATGGGAAGGCACCAAGAGAGGCCTTGAGGAGGTGAGAGTAGAGCCAGCACTGGAGGTGGCAGTTTGAAAGTTTCCCAGGCTTTCTGACTTTCTCCTCTGGATGGCCCAATCACATACCTGTGATGCCACTTGGGGATTATGGAACTAGCCATGCGCTTGGGTTCCCTGAGTTTCTTTGTTTCCCCTAGAGAGACAGGATGCTGGGACACGTCACAGTGGCCTTTTCTACAATTCCACCAATCTGTGCAAGTGAGTGAGCATAGGAGCTTGAAGTCAGCTTGGCCTGGTGAAAGATACCAGCAGCATTTGGGTGCCAGTATTTGCAAAACACAGAAATCCAGGGGCATGGCTTTGACTGCAGGGGAGAAGACAGCTTTTGACAAAGGGCTTCTGGATCACATTGGTTTGTAGAGAGACTCTTTGAAGCTAACTCTTTGCTTTGTAACCCAGGCAGCTAGTGTGGGGCTGTGCATGTTGGGGTGGAAGGCACCCTGGGCTTGAAATCAGGAGGCCTGGCTTGGAATTCTAGCTCCAACATGAGCTGGGCAGCCTTGGTCAAATTCTAAACTCTCTCAGCCTCACTTTACCCACTTTTTTTTTTAATTTTTAAAATTTTAATTTATTTGTTTCTAGTTTTCATCATTCACTTCTGTAAGATTTTGAGTTCTAAATTTTTCTCCCTCCTCCCTCCCCAAGATGTCATACAATCTTATATAGGTTCTACGTGTACCATCATATTAAACTATTTCCACATTAGTTATGTTGTAAAGAAGAATCAGAACAAAAGGGAAAAAACCAAGAAAGAAAAAATTAAAAAAGAGAGAAAATAGTATGCTTTGGTCGGCATTCAAACTCCAGAGTTCTTTCTCTGGATGTGGATAGCATTTTCCATCATGAGGCCTTTGGAGATGTCTTAGATGCTTGCATTGCTGAGAAGGGCTAAGTCTATCAACATAAGTCATCGAACAACATGGCTGTTACTGTGTACAACGTTCTCCTGGTTCTGCTCACTTCACTCAGCATCAGACCATACAAGTCTTTCCAGGTTTTTCTGAAGTCTGCCTGCTCATCATTTCTTATAGCACAATAGTATTTCATTACATTCATATACCACAACTTGTTCAGCCATTCCCCCATCGATGGGCATCCTCTCAATTTCCAATTCTTTGCCACCACAAAAAGAACTGCTGTAAATATTCTTGTACATGTGGGTCCTTTTCTCATCATTTTGATCTCTTTGGGATACAGACTTAAAAGTAGTATTGCTGGATCAAAGGGTATGTACAGTTTTATAGCCCTTTGGGCATAGTTCCAAATTGCTCTCCAGAATGGCTGGATCAGTTTGCAATTCCACCAACAATGCCTTAGTGTTTCAATTTTCCCACCTCTTCTCCAGCATTTATCATTTTCCTGTTTTGTCATGTTAGCCAATCTGATAGGTGTGATGTGGTACCTCAGAGTTGTTTTGATTTGCATTTCTCTAATCAATAGTGATTTAGAGCATTTTTTTCATATGACTAGAGATAGTTTTAATTTCTTCTTCTGAGAATTGCCTGTTCATATCCTTTGACCATTTATCTATTTATCAATTGGGGAATGACTTGTATTCTTATAGATTTGACTCAGTTCTCTATATATTTTAGAAATGAGCCCTTTATCAGAGACACTGGCTGTAAAAATTGTTTCCCAGCTTTCTGCTTCCCTCCTAATCTTGTTTGCATTGGCTTTGTTTGTGCAAAACCTTTTTAATTTAATGTAATCAAAATTATTCACTTTGCATTTCATCATGTTCTCTATCCCTTGTTTGGTCATAAATTCTTCTGTTCTCCTTAGGTCTGACAGGTAAACTATTCCTTGCTCTCCTAGTTTGCTCATAGTATCAGTCTTTATATCTAAATCATGTACCCATTTTGACTTTATCTTGGTATATAGAGTATAAGATGTTAGTCTATGCTCAGTTGCTGCCATACTGTTTTCCAGTTTTCCTATCAGTTTTTGTTAAATAGTGAGTTCTTATCCCAGAAGCTGGGGTCTTTGAGTTTATCAAACAGTAGATTACTATAGTCATTGACTACTGTGTCTTGCATATTTAACCTATTCCACTGATCCACCACTCTGTGTCTTAGCCAGTACCGAGCAGTTTTGATGATTGCTGCTTTATAATACAATTTAAGGTCTGGTATGGCTAGGTCACCTTCCCTAGCATTGCTTTTCATTAGTTCCCTTGATATCCTGGACCTTTTGTTCTTCCAGATGAATTTTGTTATTATTTTTTCTAGCTCCATAAAATAATTTTTTGGTAGGTTGATTGGTATGGTGCTGATTACATTACCCACTTGTAATGAGAGGATGGCCGTGCTTACCACTAACGCCCTCACAGAGTCGTGCACTGGAGACGTGAGAAGTCTGCAGTCAATAGCTGTTGATGGTGAAATTGTTGCCCTACTGAGGTACTTTCATCTCTCAGAAGGAATGAGGAGATAAGATTGGGAAACTGGTCTTCTGGACTCTCCAACTGGTAAAAGAGCCTCCCCCATTGGTCTCCCTGCCTCCAAGCTCCTTAGTTCTCTGGGGTTCAGCAAACAAAACTATGGTTTCCCTGGGCGGTAGGTGCTGTTATGATCCCCATTTTACAGATGAGGAAACTGAGGCAGGCAGAGGTGAAGTGACTTGCCAAAGGTCACACAGCCTGCAAGTGTCTGAGGCCAGATTGGATGCTAGAGGCACCACAAGGACTCCCAAGACAGAGGTGCACAGTCTGAAAAGAGAAGGGAAGCAAAGGAAGGGGCGATCGTGAAGGGAGGAGGAAACTTGAAAGAAGAGGACCAGCCCCATCTTGGAACACCCCCTCCCCTGTGCCCTGATTCTTCAGATCCTGTCTCCCACCCTTTTCTAGCTCCCTTGGGTGGTGCTCAGAGTCATAACACCCCCAAGGTATAAAGACCTCAGAGATCACGGAGTCCAGTCTATACCCCACAAGGAATTTCCTTCTCTGTTACATCCTTGACAAGTACCACTTGGCCTCCCCTTCATAGGAGGCCTTGAATGATGGAAAACTCCCTCCCCCAGGAAGGCTGTCAGCTCTGCTTTAGGATGGCTGACAAAATTGGCCTTTCTATTCTCCTTCCATTAGTCTTAGGTCTAGTCTCCAGGGCAAACCAGAGCAAGCCAAACCTACTTTCCTGGGCCCGCTTTTCATGCCATCCCCACCCGCCTCTTTCCCAGGCTAACCCTAAGCCCTGGCTCCTCTTCCGGCTTCCCAGTGGGGATGTGGCCGCTCTGGGCCCTGTCAGCTTGTATTATTCTCCCCACAACTCTCCATAGAGGGCCCACGCCCCTTAAACTTTCCAGATCAGCTTCCACTTAGAGGATGCTGGTTAACCTGGGGAGCAGTGCACTTGTGGAGGCTGGCAATAATAGATAGCCAATAGTGAGAAACCATCCTCATGAAGGAAGGCATCACTTGGCCTGTTGTAAAAGTCAACAGAAAAACCTAGCAGCTTCTCTTATTGCATTTTAGTTATGAAAAGACCTCTGGGTGCATTTGCAAACATAGTCACAGAATATGCCTGAGATCACACCTGGACTATTCCATTTCTCCAAACTCATTAACTAGAAAGATATAGATTAATTGGAGGGAGTTCAGAGAAGACTAGCAAAAAATGATTAAGGGGCCAGAGGGATTGATTTATGAGCAAAGATGAAAAGAACTCTGGCTATGCAGCATAGGTAAGTGATGACTAAGGGAGAAGGGGGAGGGGACACAACTGTCTGAGGGTGTAAACACCAGGGAGAGAAGAGAATCACTTAGTGTGCAACAGGAGAACATAACCAGGACTGATAAGCTAGAATTACCCAAAGGAATAGCAGAATGGAGATTTCAGGGGAAACTCTGCTTGATGAGACCATGAGAGTGTTTCCCAAGGGAGTCGGCAGCAAACCCCAAGAGAGGTGGAATGGAAAACCATTCCAGAGCTTGCGTCCTCCCTCTGTGACCTTGGCAAGTCATCTCATCCAGAAGCTGAGCTCAGAAGTCCCTCCCAGCCCCCAATTCGGGATTCTGTGGCCTTTGGCCAAGCTTAGTTAGCCCAGAATAAGTGGTGTGTCCTAGGAGCCAGCCTCCTGGTGGCATTTCGGGACGGCCCACCTTCCCCAAGCTGGTAGGACGTTTCCCATCTGGCAGGATGGGCTGTAGCTATAACGATGGGTATGCAACAAAGGTTTTTTCGTGAGAGGCAGGAGAAGGCTCGGAGTGCTCATGGTCCTGCCCTTTCGGCCATAGTGGCTGAGTGCTGGTGTGCCCAGAGACATTCAAGTCTGCTGGCCCATCTAGGGAAATAACATGTTACCGTTACCTCGAGGAACAGAGCAGCCCAAATATATGTGTGTCTGTGTGTGCACATGTGTATGCATGCGTGCGTATGTGCGCTCTGTATGTGTGTGTGGACGGCTCCTGATCTCAGTAAACTTTGGAATGTAGCTCTTCAGAAAACAAATTAGTCTGTGGGTAACTGTAGGCTTGGTAATTTGGGCTAATGCCTATTGTGCTATCCCAGCATTCCAGAGCATTACTGGGGAATCTTGCCAGGTAAGATTCTGCATGTCACTGCAGTGAAAATAGCTTTCCTTCCCCTTTGTTCTGAGCCTTTGCTCAGGAAAGACTAGCTTCTGCCATGGCTTTAGCACGGGGCGGTGGCTTGTTCTGAGACACAATGCGCCTGCTAAGCCACCCCCCCAACCCCCTCTTACTGCAGGACCAGGACACAGCACTCTAATGGCCACAGATACATATTTTAGCAGATAAAGGTTTGCAATTTTGCCTCGAGATTTGTGCCTTCATGAGGGCTCAAATGAATAAAGTAAATAAATCAGGACATAGAAACACATGCCCAGCCTGAGCGTGAAGCCTCCACCTGGACTTGAGAACTAGCTGTCCTCCTCCCCCCTCCTCTTCCCTCTTTTCTTCCCCCCTCCTCTTGCCTCTTTTCTTCCCCCCTCCTCTTCCCTCTTTTCTTCCCCCCTCCTCTTCCCTCTTTTCTTCCCCCGTCCTCTTCCCTCTTCTCTTCCCCCTCCTCCCCTTCCCCCATTCCTATCACTACTTATTTCTCCTATGTCCCATTCTGTTGAGGACCAGCCGGGGAACAGCTCATCCTGGCTGGCTTCCTGGGTCCTTCCTCCTTGCCCCCACCCCCAGCCACCACCAGGTAACGTTTACATCTTAGCTTTGGTCTCCCTTTGGCCTGCCTTTAAGGAAGTGAGGTGGGCTGGTGGGGAAGAGAACTGGGGCAGGGGCCACCAGAGGCTCCCAGAATCTCCCCATTTGGGCTGCCTCCTGTCTGTGGAAGGCCCACACACTTCCTGGCCTGGAGGGTCTTCTTACTGATGAGGGTCATAACCCACCCCACAACTCCTCTGCCCGCCCCAGAATTTCTCGTCCTGGATGATTCTTGTCCATGTTCTTCCCCAGCTCTACTCCGACCCGTGGCCACTAGGCTCTAACCAAGAAGCCTTCTAGTATGGTAAAGTGAAAGCCCTCTCTCTACCCCTTACCTGCCCCAATAAGCATTTGTTAAGTACGTCCCAAGTGGTGGGCCTTTCCCTGGGGAAATAACGTTACCATTACCTTGAGGAGCAGAGCAGCCCAAACATACGTGTGTCTGTGTGTGCACGTGTATATGCGTGTGTGTGCGTGCCTTTCCCTCTAAAACAGTAACATTTACTTGGCGTAGTGGGTGCGGGACTGCAGCTGGCCATGGGTTTTCTTCTGCCCCAGCCATCTCATTGTACCTCCGTGATGACAAAACGTTAGGTGCTCTACTGGGCCTTCCTCAGTGACCCTTTGAGTCAATTGCAGTTCTTCTTCTCTGGAGATTGCATGGGCATGGGGCAGAGCCAGGGGAACATGGTGCTGATCAGATGGGGCTTGTGTAGAGAGGGAGAAGGGGAAGGGCCAGGGAGCCAGCCTGGAATTGTGGGTAGAGTGCTGGCCTCCGTGTCAAGAAGACTTGGGTTTGAATCCTGCCTCAGACGCTGCCCAGCTTGTGACCTTGGGCAAGTCTCTTAGCCTCTCTGAGCCTCAGGGTCCTCATCTCGAAAACAGAAGCAATAATGCCTCCCAGTGTTGAAGTGAGGATCGGATGAGGCGACGTATGCAGAAGACTTCACCAGGCTCGGCACCCTAGGGAATGGTAGGCCACGATGGTGGCATGTCATTTGGGGCAAATCATTTCACCTCAGTTCCCTCTCCAAAATAAGGGAAGAAGGTTGGCCTAGAAATCCCCTTCCAGTCCTGCACGTGTGAGTCTGTGTGAATGCGTGTGGGTTCTTTCTTTTTTTTTTTTTTTTTTGGTCTTCACCTGATGCCAGAGAGATTTTACTAAACCCGTCTGGCATTTCTTGGTGATTTGATTTCATTTCGAGAACACAGTGGTGTAGGGCCAAAGCTTCATGGTTTCTCGTCCCTGGCCTAGCTGTCATCACCCCCACCTGCCTGTCCGCCCGCCCCTTTGCTGTCTTTGCTTCCCCCTCCCCCAGACACAGGATCGTTCTCTCCGTTTTCCAGCTGAAGGGCCTCAACTCTGACACTTCTGAATCTTAGTCATATTCTCTGCTGCTCCCAGACCTGGAACGCTTTCTACCTCCCTGCATCAGTCAACTCCACAGTGAATGAAGAAACTCATTAAGAGGCCTACGGCACGTCCATTCTCCAGCCTGATATGCCGGCACACGCACACACACACACACACACACACACACACACACACACACACACAGAGACACGGGCCAGCCAAGACACTGGCTGATGGGATACAGGCTCTGGGTTGTGCCTGCTCTTGTCCCCAACTTAATCAACTGAAGTGAAATGTCTGCCTGTCAGGTATCTAAGCAGGAAATCTCGCAAATTGGCTTCCCCTGCTTGTTGCTGAAGACTGGACCAGGACCCCAGCGAGGCACCAGGCCGCTGTTTAAAGCCTTTGCACGCACCCTGACTGGTGACTGGCAAAGTCTGCATGGGGCTTGGCTCAGCCAGTAGAGGATGGTAGTCAGAGCTGGCAAGTGCTAATTTGGGCCCTGAGGCCCAGGTAGATGCTTGGAAGGCCAAGTGTTTCTAATTGTGAACCTAATGCCTGGTTGAGGGGAGCCAGAAATTGGGCTACTGTCTTAAGGCTAAGGGAGCTAGGCCCAGGCTGGGAACTGTTTTGTGGCTATGCCAAACTCCTTCACCGTGGGACTGCCAGCCTTGAGCCTGAGTGTCGATACCTCCTATTTCTATGGGCTTTATATCCCAGACAACACTTTCCTCACAGCCAATCCCTGTGGCAGATCCTTTGAGAGTACTTGTCTTCATTTGCCAGACAAGACCACTGAGGTACAGGCCACACAGTGAGGATCAGAGATGGGATTCAGAGCCAGGTCATGTTGACCCCCAGGCCAGTACTCTTTCTAGCAGACCACAGCCAATCTCCTGAATTTGGACAGAAAGTTTCAGAGGTCCCTTCTGCTTGGTCATCCTAACCAGTGGGATATTTATTAGATTCTAGTAGCCCTTTGTTTTGATCTGGTCTTGATTGAAAACAGGCCCAAGCACCTTGACTGCTTTCCACAGAGGTGAGCATCAGGCAGTTCAGAATTAGGCAGGTGACCCAAGTGACAGCTGCTATGGAGAACCTCCTGGGGGGGAGGGGCAGCCTTTGGAATCTGGTGCTGGGTCAGGCTCCTCCCTCCCTACCCCAAGGTGTCTGCAGCCCCTATTCCTCAGGCCATTCTGGGAGGGGATGGGAGATTGGGACCGTGGTAGTTGGGGGGGGGGGCAGTCACTCCCTTTGAAATTGGGCTGCCCTTCAGTGGCATCGCTGGAAGTCCAGAGTGGCCCCTCCTTGACTGCAGCTCTTGTCAGCTCTAGGAATGGCTTATTTGTGCACTGACCTGCACTAGGCCAGCCAGCCTTAAAGTGCTAGCTGCTGACGCTGTTCTACCCTTTTTCTACTTCTGCCCTAGATGCCTGAATTCTCACCTTCATAACAAATTGCGGCCTGCACTGGCCCTTCCTCTCTTTGACCTCCTTGGGGGCATATTCCCAGCAGAGCGGCGTCTGGGCCAAAGGCCTGAAGATGTAGAAAATCAAGGTTCCGTATACACAGGGAGAGAGGAGGGACAGATCCTGGGGAATGAAGCTGAAACGGAAACAAGAGTAGTCATGATAGGACGCCCGATCCGTCCCTCCTAGCTCTGACATTCTGTGTGCCCTGTTCTGAGGACCCTGTGAGTTCTAACAGTGTTCTGATTGCCCTCATCGGGCTGTGACTTTACATTTGCAGATAGCTAAGAACAGAGGGCCTCAGGCTTAGTGTTTTTCATCAAATTCTCCCGTGAAAACCAAGGTACAGGAAAATGGGGACTTTCCGATCCACGCTCTGGCTCTTAGGCTAACCTCGGTTTCTCTTGAGGACAATGGGAGTCCAGAAAGAAGGATACTTCATGAATTATGCCTTTTATTTCTCTGTCTCCTTAGGATAGAAGCCCCAGAGGCTTTTGAGTCACTTCAGGATCCCACAGTCTCTGAGTGGAAAAGGACCTAAAAGCTTAGCTAGTCTGACTCTTCCCCTCCACCACCCATCTCGACTTGACTTTCATGAAAGCACATATGGCACATATGAGAGCCAGGCCCTCAAGAAGTCAGTGGTTGTCATTCCTTTTAGAATTGGGAAACGGTCTGATGGTTTGTGTTTGACATCCCCCGGGGGGGGGGTGAATTGACATTGGTATCAGTGAGTATCATTTCAGCCCTCCCCCCCCACCAAATTTGAGGGACAGTTTGGAGCAGATCCCTGAGATGAGTGCTGAACTAGAAGGAAGTTTTTCGAGGTCACCTCTCAGATATCTGCAGATAAGGAAACTGAGACCCATAGAGGTCCTATCCTTGGGGCCTCCACTTGCTCTCCTCTCTCCTCTGTCCAAAATGGAATTTGTTATCTTTCCTCCCAAACCCTCCCCCCTTCTAAACTTCTCTATTACTGTAGAGGGCAATACCATGTTCCCAGTCCCTTAGGCTCACAAGTTAGGAGTCAGTCATTCCAGTCATGTCTGACTCTCTGTGACCCCATTTGGGGGTTTTCTTGGCAAAGATATGGGAGTGGTTTGCCATTTCCTTCTCTAGCTTATTTTTACGGATGAGGAAACTGAGGCAAACTTTCCTCTTTACCATACTGCCTCCCCATATACAGTGCTTTGATATGAAAATCCCTAATCCCCAGGATAGTGAAAGGAGGAGAGCAGATGAATGGGTTCTTACCCATGTTGGGAGGGAGATAGTGAGATAAAATGAAGTAGTTAGTTCCAAAGAATAGGCTAGAGACCACAAGGGATGGATTCAACCCAAGGGTGAGGGAGCCTGCTGGCCATGAGCTGTAAGAAATGGTAGAGAGAATGGATTCAGAAAGTCCTGACTAGACAACGAGGCAAAGAAAGCTGACCACCCTTGGCCTGGACTTGGGGGCTTAGAGATTTCTGGAAGAGCTGCTGGATGAGGAGGACAGCAAGGTGATCAGGTGGACCACGAGTGCCTCAGGGTGGGGGGGGACAAAACAGGCCAGAAGTCAATGAGTCAGTGACTGAGCTCTACTGGAGTCCCCAAGTTTCCTCATGCCCGGAACAAAGTTGAGTTTGTACTTGGGTCGACCAGCTGGCCAGTATCTCGAAGTTATGTCTGGTATTCTCACAGCTTAGCTTGCTGACCAGACCTCAAAGGGTGCCCCTTGACTACAGGATGTATCAGTGGTTTGGAAAATGCCAAAGATAACCTGCATGAGCCATGAGCTCATAAGGCCCCAGAACAAAGAATGGTCACAGAGGACTCATGTGGTCAAGGAGGAGGCCTTGAACTTTGTCACTTGACTGAAGAGGTTAGGCCAGCCTTCTGGTCATGAACCTTGGCTAGTTCTAGGATAAAAGATCTAAGCCTGTCCCTGAGCACTGTGCAAGAGCTGCCAGAGCTTATATTCTAGGGTCAATGAGGCAGGCAAGGAGGACCCTAGCAGGGCAGAGGAGGCTCTGGGGAGGGGGGGTTAATGGATCTGCTTTGAAAGACATAGGAGAGAACATCAGAGTCAGCAGTGATTTGTATCTTCTCTTGTCCACTAAAACTAGGTCGCATGATTTCTCTTTGTTCTTAATATTTAACTTCTTTCTTTTTTTATAAAAAAAAAAAATCACCTAGGAGTGATGTACAGACATTGAGAGAGGAACCTGTGATCACTAAGACTAGGCCTGGCCTCATCAAGAAGGAAGTCATTTCCTTTGGCTAGAGGACAGTGGTATAGACCTAACATGCCTGGATTTGAGAAAGCTACTTGACAATCTCTTGCTGTATGTTTTTGGCTAAGGTGCAGAGGGACCTATGATCTAGACAACAAAACTGTTCACAGGAAAAGGGGCTGGGGCTTCAGTGGACCCCGGCTCAAGGACTCGGTCCGTGTGTCATGAATGGACAGTATGGAGGGGAAGGGGGGAGAGGGCCCACTCTCCTGAGCCCTAGCCTGGTCCCAGCTGCCAGGTCAGGGCCAAAGCAGGGCAACCATGAGACTAAGGGGTTTGGGGTTTGGGGCTATGTCCTCTGAGAAGTGCTTGAAGGAGCTAGGGGTGTTGAGCCTGAAGAAGAAGAAGAATCCTGGAGGGTTGCAGTCTTCGAATGTCCTTGTGACCTTGGTCTACTTGGCCCAGAACACCAGATAGAAGGCCCAGAAAGGGCGCCAGGCTCTGCTTCTGGAGCCATTGTGGCACCTCTCACCCCCAGAGTTCCTCCAGGGACTGGTTGGCCGTGATGCTGTTAATGGAATGGCCTTGAAGATGATCTAGATCTAGAAGTGACTGAAGCGGTCATCTAGACCAACTCCTTCATTTGAGGTTGAGTGACTTGTCCAAGGTCACAGCAGTAGCCATTAATAAGAGTGAGATTTAGCCCCATGACCTCCAGTTCCAAATCCAGCCTTCTTTCCACCCTACCTCTGAGAGTCTCTGATTCATTGATTCTGTTAAGATAAGTAAGGACAGACAGGCTGGGTTGTGATTGAAGGCAGAACAAGAGTGCCCTCCCTAGGGGCAGCTAGGTGATGCAGTGGATACAGCTCCAGTCTTGGAGTCAGGAGGACCTGGGTTCAAATGCAGCCTCAGACACATGACACTTACTAGCTGTGTGACCCTGGACAAGTCACTTAACCCTGACTGCCTCACTTAGAAAAAAAAAAAAAAGAGTTCTCTCCCTGATGAAGCTTCAATTCTTTCCAGTTATCAGAGCAAAAAGGGATTGGCTCCAGTTGGTCATCGAGCTAGAATGGTCTATTTTGCTGGCCAAGGGATAGTGTAGATCAGTCCAACAACCACTTGGGTTGTAGCTTTCTGAAAGAGATCAGTGTATGAAGGAGATTTCTTCACTGTTCCATGGCCCAAGGCCCTGGGTCTCTGGAATCGAGGATTGGGCCATGAATATGCATACAAATGAGTCACCACTGCAATATATTGACATGCTTATTTTCATTGTTTATATTTTAATCTAATTTCTTTTATAGTGAACTGTTCTGCTTAGATTTTTCTGGAAAAGATTTATGAAACTGTGCCCAGCATGGGGCTTTCTGAACTCACTGTCTTGAACATGAGCCCCAGTCAAGAATTTTCCACTGAGGAAAATCCATCTCTGTAGAAATGCACGTGAACATTGTATTCTAATCAACGGCCACACTGAAAGAATTTACTCAACTGTTCCAGCTACCGAATCAATGCTGGTCTGCTGTGAGGCTCCATCCAAGGAGGCCCCAGTCATGCTTAGGCAGCACGAGAAAGGCTTAGTTACTAAGCTAACTCAGCACGTCATACCAGCTTTGGCTTGGCTGGATGGCATGGTGCTCTGTGTTCTCTCGTCCCACTCTGCCCTTGGCAATCTAAATCTTTCAGTGGCAGGCAACTTCATTCTTATGAGGGCTGGCATCCTGATGCTTGGCTACCCCAGTCTTGTGTTAGCTGGCATCCTGATATTCCAATCCAATCCAACAAGCATTTTTTAAGCACTAACAATGTGCAAGGTACTGTGCTCAGCACTAGAGATACAAAGATAAAACCAAAATCATCCCCTGCCCTCAGGGTACTTACATTCTACTGGGAGATGCAGTGTTTAAACAGATTAGTATATTTGTATAGTATATCCTTTGTATATTAGTATATCCTTTGAAGAGCATTGAGGATTAGAAAGGCTTCCTCTAGGTGACACATGATATAACCTTTGAGGGAAGATAGAGATTCTTTTTTTTTTAATGTCTATAATTTTTTTCCTTTTTTAAAATTTTGAATTCCAAATTCTCACCCTCCCTCCAGTCCTTCCCGCACCCATTGAGAAGGCACGCAAAGTCATGCAAAACATATTTCCATATTAGCCATGTCACCAAAAAAGAAAAATAAGGACAGTTGGGGTGTGGAGGGGGGAAGTCTGCTTCAATGTGTACTCGGAGTTCGTCAGATCTTTCTCTGGAGGTGGATACCATTTTTCATCAAGGGCCCTTTAGATTTGTCTTGGATCATTGTATTGATCAGAGTAGCTAAGTCTTTCACGATGATCAGCATTGCAATATTACTGCTACTGTGTATAATGTTCTCTTCATTCTGCTCACTTCACTTTGCATCAGTTCATACAGGTCTTTTTACATTTTTCTGAAGTCATCCCCCTTGTCATTTCTTATAGCACAACAGTATTCCATTACATTCATATACCACAACTTGTTCAGCCATTCCCCAATTGATGGGCATCTCCTCAATTTCCAATTCTTTGCCACCACAGAACGAGCTGCTGTGCGTATTTTTGTACATGTGGGTCCTTTTCCCTTTTGGGATGGGATACAGACCTAGTAGTGGTATTGTTGGGTCAAAGGTATGCACACTTTTATAGCTTTTGGGGCTTTGAACATGTTGAGTTTGGGATGTCCAGGCATAACAAGCAGTGTCAGCCTAGAGGTTAGAGAAGGCTTGGACTGGGAGTCATCTGCATAGAAGTGACTACCGAACCCATGGCAGCTAATAAGGTCACCAAGTGAGAGAGTATAGAGAGAAAAAAAGGAAACCCAGCACAGACCTTGGGGACACCCCAGTGTTTAGGGCATAAGACCCAAACGATGAGCTGGAAAAGGAGCCTGACGAGGAGGAGGAAGAGGAGTCACCAGATACTTGGGGGAAACAATATCATGAAAAGCCAGGAAGGGGAAGGTAGTCTATAATGTCCAAGGCTGCAGAGACGGCAAGAAGGCTGATCACTGGTAACTTGGGAAAGAGAAATTTCAAGTTGAGTGATGAGGTAAGAAGTCAGTTTGCAGGGAGTTGAAACAGTTAGAGAGAGGATGTGGAGGCAGCGTGTATAGACAGTTTCTTTTTCCAGGAGTTTGTCCAAGGGAGGAAAGATGGGATGACAGTTTGGAGGAAGAGGAGTCAAGAGGAGGTTTTGTTGTTGTTTTGTTTGATTTGGTTTGGTTTTTTGAGGGGGGGGAGACTCGGGCATGTCTAGTGGCCCCAGGTCCTGCCCTTGGTGAGCTCAGCTGCCAGTAGTCTAGGAGTGGCTGGGGTCCTGCCCTTGTGCCCCAGACTCCTAGTGCCTGGTCACCAAGCCTGGCTGTTCTAGCTCGTTTCCTGGGCCTTGGGCCCAGACATCTGCTGCGCAATCTTGCTCCCTGATGGTGATGGCCTGCTGTTTGGACCTTGACTGATTACTGGATCTTTGGAATTCTGCCACCCAGAGCCTTGGATTCTGCTCCAACATCAGCTTATGGTCCTCACACCCCACCACTGCCCTTCTAATCTCAGTCACTTTCTTGACACAAAGCATCATGGACCCCTCCTTAGATGAACCATCCCTGAGGTCTATGCTTAGGTTTCGACACCTGGCTTCCATCTGCCCCCACGAGTCTCTGCTTCCCCTCTCTGAGCCCCAAATTCTTTTAATCTGCAAAATGATTGTGAAGCTGTTATGATGATGGCTGTCTTACAAGAGCTAAAGTGGTATTTCTAGAAGCAACTCAGCTTCACATACCATGGAAACTCTCCTACCTGTCTAGCATTTTTGGGTCCTCTCACAAGCAAGCCAAATGGCCGTCTCGTCAGCATTTTGCTTCGGGTTTCAAAATCTTGTTGGTTTGTTACTAGCCGTGCACCTGCCATCTGACTTCTATGGGGGTCCTGAGCACTGGGCTGCTGGGAGGAGTCACATGATTCTACCTCTGTGCTAGAGGCTACCTCAAGGCCCTTCTCCCCCCTGATATGCCCCCCACCCCTCAGTTACTGCAATATCTTTTTTGGGGGGGGGCTGCCTGCCTCAAGTCCCTCCCTCCCACTGCCATCCATCTTCCATTCAGTCACCAAAGTGATTTTCCTAAAATACATGTCAGACCATGGCACCTCCCCTACTCAGTAACCTCCCCTGGCTCCCTATCACTTCCAGGATCAAATATAAAATCGTCTATTTGGCGTTCGAAGTCCCTCACAATACCTTTTCCAGACTTGCAATAATAAGGCTAGTTCACATTCATGAAGTGCTTTAGGGTTTGCAAAGCCATTTACAAATATAATCTCATCCTCACAAAAACCCTGGTGCTGTTACAATTCCCATTTTACAGATGAGGAAACTGAGGCAGACAAGTGACTTGCCCAGGATCCTACAGCTGGGAAGAAAGTGAGCTAGTAAGATTTATTGCACTCGCCTTTTCTTCATACATTGTACGGTCTCACTAAACCGCCACATTTGCTGTTCCATGTAGACAGTACTCCATCCCCCATCTCCAGGTTTTCACGTGGGCATTCTCTTCTTATCTCTGCTTCTTAGAATCCCTCATTTCCTTTCAAGCTCAGATGGTGTGCTGTGATCACATGCTCAGATCATGTGCCCTTGTACCCCGGCTGCCTTGTCCTGTTCTCCCCTTCAGAACTTGTTTTACCATCCTCTGTGTTTCATTTTATATGTACACACCGTTCTTCCCCCTTCCCCAGTGGTGCATTTGGAGCAGCCACTGCCAATGATTGATGATGGACCAGAGCACATTCCTAGTTTGCCCAAGATGCATAAGGCTATCAATCTAGCCAGGACATTGCTCAAATCAGCATTATCCAGCTTTGTAAAGATGATGAATGGCATTTTCATCAGCTAGGGGGCGCCACAGAGCACTGAGCCTGGAGTCAGAAAAGCCTGGGTTCAAATTTGGCCTCAGGCACTCCTATGACCCTGGGCAAGTCACTTCACCTCTGTCTGCCTCAGTTTCCTCAACTGCAAAATGGGGATTGTAATGGCACCTATCTCCCAGGGTTGTTATGAGGATCAAATGATAATATTTGTAAAGTGTTTAGCACAATGCCCAGCACGTAGTAGGTGCTATATAAATGTTAGCTTTTAAGAGCTGTGTCATGAGCTAAATTCAGAGCCTGTATTAAGTAGAGGGTCACCCACAAGAGTGCAAGCCCTTTGAGGCCAAAGACTCCTCTTCTGTGTTGCCCCAGTGACTGCTGCAGTGCACAGTAGGAGGTTCTGAAATGCTTGTTGAAGGAATGAATGAAGTCCTGTTGCAGTGTTTGGTGGTGGTGTCGTGGTGCCCAGAGGCTCTTAAGGCTAAGTGGTTTGGAGCATTGCCCATTGCTGCTTATGGAGTGGCCCCTCGGAGATCTGCACGTGCAGTACTTGGAGACTCTCTCTTAAGTCTGTGCTGGTGGCAGGAATGGCTAGCAGTGTGCATGCAAACCCTGTTCCATTCATTATCTAGGCCCTCCGAAGGGACCTTGGAGGTGAGGGGATTCAGCCCTGCCATCATTAACGCACATGAGCAAACAGAGGCCAAGGAAGGAAAAGGCCTTACTCAAAGTCGTAGAATTGATCAGAGTGGGAAGAATCACAGGCTTGGGAGGGACTGTGTGTGAACAGAAATTCGTTCGATGACCTTCCAAGGCCACACTCTACATCAAATGGAAACCTGGCTCTCTTTGACTTTCACCCTTTGAGGGGGGGCAGCCCAACAGGCTGAATCCCCCTTCCCCTAAGGAGGAATCCTCAGCTCCTTTAACCAGCCTTTGTGCGGTAGTCACCATCCCAGTTACTCTAGTGCAGCCTGTCAAGGTTCTCCCCACAATACAGTGCCCCAGCTGTGCTGTCCGCAGCACTTTCAGAGCCACCCTAGGCCTTTGAGCATGTCGACCATGTCACGATGCCGCCTTCTTGAGCTTGCAGCCCATTCAGACTCCCAGGTCTTTTTCATGTATAGGCTGGTGTTAAACCAAGCAGAGCAAGTCTGACACCTCTTCCGTGTGCAGCCCTTCAGATGTTTGTGTTTCCAGACACCTAGCATGTCTCCCCAAGTCTTCTCCAGGCTAAACAGTTACTTCAGCTGGTTCTTGGATGTTGTGGTCTGCACTTTGTCAATGTCCTTCCTAAAATATGGCACCCAAGCAGAATTCCACGCCCAACTCCTCCTCCCCAACCACCCCAGCTACATTTTATGTGCTGTCATCCCCCATTAGAATAGAAGCTTTGTGAAGGCAAGGGCTGGCTTTCTTCTTGTTTGTATTTGTGTCCCTGGTACGTAACAGTGCTGGCACACAGTAGGAGCTTCGTGGGTACTGGCTGACTGCCTTGGTGTTGATCCCCTTCCCCTGTCCTATGCTTGTGCAGTTGATTTGTTTGAGCCCCAATACGTTTATCCATAGTCAATGTGACCACGTGTCCTCAGAGGTGAAATCACAGAGCCTCAAATACTGAAATTCATTTCAACAAACATCTATTAAGGACCTTTGTTGTTCAGCTGTGTCCAACTCTACGTGACCCCATGGACAGTTTTCTTGGCAGAGATACTGGAGTGGTTTATCATTTCCTTCTCCAGCTCATTTTATAGATGAGGAAACTGAGGCAAACAGGGTGAAGTGACCTGCCCAGGATCACACAGCTAGGAAGTGTCTGAGGCCAGACTGGAACTCGTGAAGATGAGACTTCCTGACTTCAGGCCAGGTGCTCTATCCACGGGAGCGCCATCTAGCTGCTCCTATTGAGAGGATTGGAATGAAAGTCCAAAATGAAATAATTCCTGTTCCAAAAGAGCCGACATTCCACTGAATCTTACTAAGTTCAGCACATAATGGAAGCACGTTGAGATGTTTTAGAATCTACCTTTTGTCGCTTCCCATTTTAGCTCCCTCCCAGGTCAATGCTTTCTGGGAACAGGCTAAGCATGCCACCTATTCCTTCATCCCTGAGTCACTCTGTTAATCTCCCGATGCAGGTTAGGATTCTCTTGTGCCTCTTTGGATTTGCTTTGGTTTTCCCTCTGCCTCACTTCTTCATTCCTTCAAGCAACACTTACCCCACCGTGAGGTGCTGAACAGCAGCCGGAGAGGAGATGGGCATTCTGGGCATTCCTCCACCCGACACTTTCTCCTCTAATGCTTGTGAGTTTCTAATTCTCACTTGATACTGGCCAAAGCACAGACATGGCATGGCCAATGTAGGCGCTTTGGATGGTCCCTCAACCAGTCACTGGGTGAGCTCTTGCTGCTTGGTTGCTGAGCTAGCCTGCCTGTTGACTAAGCTTGATACATCTGGCACTACTCACTCAAAGGCATTTTCAAGAATTCATTTGACCTCATTTCTCCTCACACCTCCCATGGCTCCCCCCTTCCCCCACCCTCTTAGCCGTTTCCCAAGAACTGCTGCTTCCTCCTCATTTTCTATTACTCAAGGACCTTCAGCCCTTCTCCTGGCCCAGGCCGACCCCTCGACCTGCATATTGCCCCCTCTGTCGTCTCCACTCTCTCACTTGTCTTCACTTTCTCTCTGTCTGCTGCCTGCTTCCCTACTGCCTCCAGGTAGGTCTGTGTCTCCCCCAGCCTCAAAAAGCCATTTCCTTCCTTTTATGGCCAAACTCCTTGAGAAGGCTGTCAGGGTTTGGCTCTTCCACTTTCTTTCTTCTCATTGTCTTCCCAACCCTTTGCAGTCTGGTTTCCAATCTCATCATCCAACCAAAAGTGCTCTCTCCAAAGTTACCAGTGATCTCTTCATGACCCAATCTAACGGCCTTTTCTCGATACTGAGGCAGTTCGAGATTAAGTGATTTGGCCCCATTGCCCAGCCAGCATGTGCCACCCAACAGGACTTGAACTCAGGTCTTGGTAGCTCTGACGCCAGCATTCTGTCCAGTGGACCACCCTGTCTTTCTAGGCACCACAAAGCAGCTCCTCCTCTCCAGAAACTTCCTCTGTGCAATGGGGGATGGGGCTGGAGGATATAGCAGGTACGCAGATGCGTAAATGCCAAGGAACTTAAGGAGGGGTGTTGGGGGGAGAAACAGGGACAATGAGGAGGGAGGGAAGGAGGCATTTCATCGACAGAGTCTGTGTTGGCCAATGTGGCTGGAATGTACAATGTGTGGAGAGGCTGAGAAAGGCAGGTGGCATCAGATTGTATTTGTGTGTGTGTGTGTGTGTGTGTGAGTGTGTGTGTGTGTGTGTGTGTGAGTGAGTGTGTGTGTGTGTGTGAGTGTGTGTGTGTGAAAGAGAGAGAGAGATTTAAGGCTTTAATATTGAGCATTTTAAAAATGTGCTTTCAATGAACCAAGAGCAAAATGCTAATTTTGTAAAAATTTATCCATAGAAAAATGTGTTCTCCATTTGAATTCTAGAGGAGAAACAATTCAAAGAGGGCTTCTAGAAATTCAAGTTTTCTTTTTAATTATAACCAAAGTATTCATTTGATTTAGTATTAGCAGCTGGGGCCAGAACGGGCACTAGCTGAGGTGCCTCCACCTTCTCGTCATCTGACTGTATTTGAGCTTACAGGTGATAGGGAGCCACAGAAGATCGCTGAGCCAAGGAATAACATGGTCACCCCTATGCCTTAGGAAGATAATATAGTCAGCTGGAGGTGGGGTTGGAGAGGGAGAGATGCCCCGGGCGGGCAAAGGCTCACTGAAGAGGTTGGGGTTCAAATTAAGTTTGTGGCTCTGATGTTGCACACCCCATTGACTGGGAGCATGGGGTTTCTCACAACAGAAATAGGGAAGTTTGGATGAAGGAAAATTTAGTGGAAAAGAAAATGAGTTCGACTTTGGTTGTGTTGAGTTGGAGGTGTCTGTGGGGCATCTGTGGGAGATGCCATTGAGTTCTGAGGAGACATTAGAGCATACCTGAGAGTCATCCACATGGACAGGATCACCAAATTCATGGGAACAAATGAGGCCGAGCAGAGAAGAGAGGGGAAGCAGGCCCAGGACCCAGCTTTGGAGCCCAGCTCCACTTACGGGCAGGTAGCAGAGAGCCAGGAGACAACCAATGGAGGAGGGTTTGCAAGAGGAGAGGAGCTAGTTGATGGGATCAGAAGCTATGGAGTCACAACTTCTGTCTGCCTCAGTTTTCTCATCTATGAAAGGGCAATAATAGTATCCACCTGCCAGGACTGGGGAGGGGGGAATAGAATGGTGCTTTGCAAATCTTCAAGCATCATAAAAATGCATACTATTAGATTAGCTCTTGTTAGGGAGGTCAAGAAGGCTGAGGGCTAGGAAAGGATTTAGCAGCTGAGAGGATAACCATTTCAGTGGAGGGCCCAGTTAGAAGCCAGCTTGCCTGCAGCTGTGAAGCGAGGGAAACGTGAGCAGCAAAGGCTAAGGTTGAGACTCTAGACAGGCCTGGTTTCTTGGGAAATGGAAGGTCCAGGAGTTTGGCTATCATAAGAAGAACTGTAGGAAGATGACTTGAGAAGCTGGCAGTAGCTTGTGAAGGTTTCTTGGGGGGGGGGGGGGGGGGGGCAAGGGCTTGGTCAGTATTTGGCAGCTGGGGAGGATCCAGTAGGAAGTTACTGAAGAGAGAATAATGCCAGAGGAGATGGGGAACTTCACCATGGTTGGCCTCAATTTCCTCCTTAAAGTAGGAGGTGCAGGAATGGTAGTGGAGTGGGAGGACAGAGGCTAAGGCTTGAAACAGCTGCCCCAGGGAGTACAGTAGGGAATCAATTAGGGAAGAATGAGAGGCTTACCCTAGTCCAGCAGCAGGGGTCCACTTGGCATAAGCCAGCATGAATGTGGAGTGGACCTAGTCAGCTTGGCTGAGAATCTTCCTAGTGCTCCGTTTTCAGCACCACACGACTATGAGTGGAAAAGGCAGATGGTGGGGGTGAGCGAGAATTGAAGATTGTCATTTTGTGAGTTGATGAAGGTAAGAGATTGAAAGAACCACTTGTCTGGTCAAGACCATAAAGAGAGAAGGGATGCCCACCAGTTGGGGAATGGCTGAACAAGTTGTGGTATATGAATGTAATGGAACACTATTGTGCTATAAGAAATGATGAGCAGGCTGACTTCAGAAAAACCTGGAAAGACCTGTATGGACTGATGCTGAGAGAAGTGAGCAGAACCAGGAAAATATTGTACACAGTAACAGCCACATTGTGTGATGACTGACTTTGATAGACTTAGTCCTTCTCAGCAATGCAAGGATTTAAGACTTCTCCAAAAGTCTCATGATGGAAAATGCTGTCCACAAGAACTATGGAGAAAGAACTATGGAGTTGGAATGCAGATCGAAGCATACTATTTGCTCTTGTTTTCTTCTGTTTTGTTTTGTTTCCTCTTTCTTGTGGTTCCTCCCATTATTTCTAATTCTTCCTTCACTTCCTTTCACATCACTAATGTGAAAATATGTTTAATAGGAATATATATGTAGAGCCTATATCAGATTGCATGCCATCTTGGGGAGGGAGGTGGGGAGGGAGGGGGAGAAAAAATTAAAACTCAAAAGCTTATGGAAGTGATTGTTGAAAAATAAAAATAAATTATTTTTTAAAAAGATTATAAAGAGTAAAGTGGGGACAGAACAGGGATTATGTCCTGGGAGAATGGGGGATGGAAGAGGATCTGGAGGTCAGGGTGGGTGAAGAGGAAATGGAAATAGGGTGAGAAGGTTTAGGAGGAGGGAGCCACCTGGGGTTGTACGATCAGAGAGGGCCATTTCAGAGTTCTGAATTATGGGTAATGGAGTGGCTGACATGGAGTGATGATGGAAATCCATGGGTGTTGAGGAGGGGTGGATGAACTGGGAGGCCAAGGTGTGTGAGGGCATATCAATGTGCCCATTTAGGGGTTTGGTCAGGAAGACCATCCTGGCACTTTGACTTGGAAGAGCAGCAGATCCGTCTGGACAGACGCTGTGAGAGTCTCAAAGGAGATGTGGCTGGTGAGTGGTGTAGGCAGAAGGTTCATCTGGAAGTGAAAGGACTCACCTGTGCCTCTGGGGAACCTTAGCTACCTTCAGGAGCCGCTTCCTATGTGAAGCCTTTCCCAGTGCACCTTCCCATGCCCCCCCCCCCCCTCGCAATGGT
This sequence comes from Vombatus ursinus, assembly GCF_900497805.2. Taxonomy (NCBI): domain Eukaryota; kingdom Metazoa; phylum Chordata; class Mammalia; order Diprotodontia; family Vombatidae; genus Vombatus; species Vombatus ursinus. The sequence continues at coordinate 1,360,482 of NW_020954597.1, read as the reverse complement.
TTCTTCCCTCTACTTCTCTTTATCTGTGTTGGATGTGCCCTAATACACCAGGGCAGCCCCACCCACTCAAGGACTCCCAGCCTCAGTTGATCGCCGCCACTTCCACCCAGTTCCTGGTTTTCCCCTCTGGGACCCAAAAGAACAAGTGTGACCTCTCTTCAGAATGACAACCCTTCAGACTCAAACTCCTCCCCAAGGGCTCTCTTCTCCAGACTGCTTTCATGGCATGGGCTCCAGGTCTTCCCCTTCCTGCTTGCCCTCCTACACACTACAATTCCTCCTAAGCAGTGTCACCCAGAAGTGACCACAATGCTCCCAAGGTGGCCTGAGCAATGAGTCTGAGCCTGGCTCACCTACTCCCTGGGGACCTCTGGAAGCTTTGTCACCCAAACAATCTTCTCATTGCCTCTCCTCTCTGGACCTCCATTTCCTTACCTGTCTAGAAAAACAACCAGCCCTCAAGCTATTGGCCTATATGTCTTTACTGCTTCACTGCCAAACTCCTAGAAAGAGTTGCCTCCGCTCACTGCCTCCATTTCTCCCCTCCAGAGCCTTTGCCCAAGCTGTGACCCACATCTGGAGTGTGCTCACTTCTGCAGAAGCCTTTGTTTCTTGCTGGTCAGGTGCCACCTCCAGCCCCCCCCCCCCCCAAGTGCAGTTTAGCACATTCTCTCCCTCTTCAGGCGACTTTGTGCACATGCTGCATTCTCCCAGTAGAATGGATGCTCCCTGAGGGCAGGGGGTGTTCTCACTGCTGTTTCAGTGTTCCCAGTGCCTAGCCCAGTGCTCTGCTCATGATACTTAATGTTGGAATGGGTAAATGAAGGCAGAAAGCTCCGAACCCGGATCCACTCTCCCCCAGGATCACACAGCTAGTAAGTGTTAAGTGTCTGAGACCAGATTTGAACCGTCCAGGATCACAGTCTCCTTTTCCAACCAGAGGCAGCCTCACCATGGTTTTCCTTCTCCCAGCCCCTTGGGCTAGGAGTCCTCTTTGCCTCATTCCTCTCCCTCAACCCTAGTATGCAGTTAGCGATTCAGTCCTGGAGGGCTCCTGGGCTCCTCTCCACCCTTCTCCAGGCCCCGTCATCTAGGCTTCTCCTGCACATAGCCTGCATTCTTGCCCAACTGGATTGTTCTCAGTCCCCAGTTTCTGCTCTCCATGTCTTTACTAATGCCAGCTCTTGTGCCCCCCATCTTGGTCTGTCCTTCAAGGTCCAAGGTCAGTGCCCTGTCCTTCCTGAAACTGTCTGCCCTAGGCCACCCTTCCCAGCTTTCTCATTGCATCTTTCGAAGGCCTTTCCTTCTCACTGATCTTTTTCTCCCTTGGTGAAGAGCGAGTTGGGTACTTTGCCTTCTCACCTCACTAGCCTGTTAGCTTCACGTGTATCTGTCTTGGTATCCCCATTAAATGTTGAATTATTGAGTCAGGCAGGCATAAGATAGGAAGAGGAGATAGACATGATCCCCCCAGATGATGTTCAACCCTCCCTCTTCCCCCTAAAACGCCACCGGAGGTACTCGGATACAGTCGAATCTATGATTCTGTGTGAACATCCCTCTGTCACCAAGGCAACCTGGGCTGGCTGCCTGGCAACAGTGCTGTCCCCCCCCCCCCACATAGTCCTCATGGTGAATGGGGCCCTTTTCGTACATCGCTTCATATCTGCCCCTTGGATATGTGTTCAATATTGGAGGCCGGGGTGGGGGGCATGTACTCTGCTTTATTCCAGGCTCTACCCACATGGGTGCATAAATGCATGTGTTCATAAACACACACAGCAGAAATCAGATATGTAGTCCTTTTTCTTTGTGGTTTGGTCTTGTTTTGTTTTTCTCAAGCAAGGGGAAGGGTTTTTGGGTTTTTTTTTTTCTTGCTAGGCAGTGGGGTTAAGTGACTTACCCAGGATCACACAGCTAGTAAGTGTTAAGTGTCTGAGACTGGATTTGAACTCAGGTCCTCCTGACTCCAGGGTGCTCTAACCACTGCACCACCTAGCTGTCCTGTAGTTCTTTCTCTCAAGTAGTTTTGAGTCTGCCTCGGCAGTGGTCCTGGCAGAAGAGTCCAGGAAGAGCTGGAGGCCCCATGCCAATGTACTGGCTCGCTTGGCTTTTTTCCATATTTGGGCTTGTCTCCTTATTGCACAGAGCTGCCTAGGGACCCAAACTCAGTGATTGTTCTCAGCTCAGCACTTGGGATGAAAGAGTATCAGATCCATGCCAGGGCCTAGGAGGTAGGTTTTGCTGAGCCCGCATCCCAGCTTTGCTGTCCCTTGGCTCTTCTGGTGAGCAGTATGAGCTGATTCCCTGAGGGACCCTCTTAGTGCAACTTTTCCCCTACTCTGGACTGACCTCCCTGGCAGAGGCTGTGGCTCCAGCCTTGTCCTGTCCACTAGCTGTGGCTACGGTGGCCAGCAGAGGCTCAACTCAGCTCAACTCTTGCCATCTTGTTTGACTAAAATCAAACCACCAGCCCTGTGGCCCCCTCTAGCCTAGTGTGCCCTCCTTCCCTATCCCCACCCACCAAGGAGGTGATGGCAGGGCAGTTCCTCTTCCCCTCCCTCTCCCTCTCTTCTCCCTGCTGCCAGCTGAGGTAGGAGCTTAGAAAAACCAAGGCCGTATGCAGGTAGAACTGAAGTGACTACAGCTAGAACCTGGCCCCATGCAAGGGCAAGGGGTAACCCTCTGACTAACTCCACTAACAGCTGGTTTGGACTTGTCAGCCATTGAGGCCCCTGGAGAAAGTGATCTGAAGAGTTGACCGGTTTCTTAGCTTGAGCCAGATGATGGCGGCAGCTTTGGCCCCAGCATGTTTGATGGAATGGAGAGAGCATTTGGCTTGGCATGAGAGGACCTAGGTTTGAATTGTACTGCTTGTTTTTTGCTACCTGGGTGACCCTGGACAAGTGTGGTGGGTTTGGGATTCCAAGGAGCAGGAAGACCCACCTTGAGCTAGCGAAAGGGTTTATTGAATAGCATCCAAAGCAGATGGGCGTGTTCATACAGAGAGGTTACAAGGAGACAGATGCTTTCTTGGGTCCACCTCATTATGCCCCACTGGGTCCAAGGAAATGAGGCTTCTGGCTCATCAGCTCTCCCACTGGATGGCCCATGGATCTTGGGCACAATGTGGTTCTAAATGATGATAAACAAAGGGAGCCAATCTTCTTCCAAACACACCGATCTGAGGGGCACACACATGGCTAGGCACAGGGGGCTCTGGCTTGTTATCTGTAGGTTGCCCTTTCTCTTGACCTCGGTTTCTTCATTTGTAATTTGAAAGGGCTGGGGTCGATATCCCCTTCCTGCTCCAAGTCTTTGGATTCTGTGACTTTTTCCCCACCAAGTAAACTTCCTGCCTCTGTGACTCCAAGGCCCCATTCCCTGCCGGCGTACCTGAGCTTTAGCAGCTGGTCCATGGTCCCCTTTGGATGAAGATCACCAACTGAGGCATCGGGCAGTTCTGACAGCAGAGGGGCTTGGGAGTAGGATACTCAAGTGCATTTTAAGCCTGGAGCTAAGCAGCCCTGACGGCCCAATCCAAGGATGGCCTTGTAACCCTCGTTCCACAGGCCCACCCAAGGGAAGCCTGGCATGCTTGTGTCTTGTACCTGAGGATCAAGAAGCATCTTGCACTGAACTCAAAGTGGGCAGCTGCGTAGGCAGGGCCCAGCACTGACTGAGCCCCTTGTCAAGGTCAAAGTAACTGGCAACAGAGCTGGGTTTCATACAAGTCACCGCGACCCATGTGGCCAGAAGGAAGGCACCAAGAAGGCCCCCACTGTGCAGGAAGCCTCATTCTTGGGCACACCCTTCTTGCCAGTAGAAGTCTGGGCCAGTGTCCTCAGGGGCACCTGGGCTTGGAATGATTTCCTGGGCTTCATGTTGGCCCAGCGGGGAGGGGTTCTGAGCCAAGAACAGTCCTATGTGTTCGAGAGCATCATCAGGTACCAGGAAACTGAACCCCGGGGGCTCATAGGCTCTTTGTCATGCCCCAGCTGGGGTGGTGACACCATGTGACCTTCATGTGAACCGAGTCACTGGGTGGATCACCTCAGATTCCCAGCCTCATGCCCAGAACTCATCCAAGTAGATCCTGGCCACCACCTTTTGCTGAAGGCCTCCGTGAGGTCTTTACTGTTCTCAGGAAATCAAAGAGCTCCTCATGTCACAGCTGTGCTTACCCTGCTGAATTTGATAGCGTGGACCTGGATGCTTTACCACCGACCTGGCAATGTTTATTCGACTTTTCCTCCAGGGGCCTTCAGGGGAAGAAAAGGAAAGAGAAGAGAAAGAAAAAGAGGAAATTTGAATTATGTCATGATTATTGGACTCTCACAACCACTTCCCTCTCTCCCTCTCTCCTCTCCCTTTTCCTCTCTTCTTTCTCTCTCCCTCTCTCCTCTCCCTTTCCTTCTCTTCTTTCTCTCTCCCTCTCTCCTCTCCCTTTCCCTCTTTTCTCTTTCTCTCTCCCTCTC
>NW_020954597.1:1325085-1355904 GCF_900497805.2 Vombatus ursinus | reverse complement strand
TCTTTCTCTCTCCCTCTCTCCTCTCCCTTTCCCTCTCTTCTCTTTCTCTCTCCTCTCCCTTTCCCTCTCTTCTCTTTCTCCCTCTCTCCTCTCCCTTTCCCTCTCTTCTTTCTCTCTCCCTCTCTCCTCTCCCTTTCCCTCTCTTCTCTTTCTCTCTCCTCTCCCTTTCCCTCTCTTCTCTCTCTCCCTCTCTCCTCTCTGTCCCTCTCCCTCCTTCTCCCTCTCCCTATCTTTCCATCTCCCTCTGTCTCTCATAGCCAGACCAAAGGAGTCAACATAGGCCACAGCTTTCAGGCTCCCAACCACTGTAGACTATCTAATTGGAGGCACAAGTGACTCAGAAGCATGGCTCTCCTTCCCAGTCCTGTAGCTGTCCATGCTGACTTTGTCCTCTCCCCTTCCCTATTAGGCTAATACCAGGACAACTGTTCTGCTGCATCAGATCACACATCCGCTGCCTCCCTAGGGCCGGGACTCCAGTCTGCTGGTAGTGGGCATTCTCATGAAAATGGCCTATTGCCTTCCCTGGGCTTGGCTCCTTCCTTATTGTGCCTAGGAGACCTTCCACTTCTCTGACCTTTCCGAATACCTGGCAGACCACAGGCCAGCTGCTTTTGGACAGCAGCCTTCATCCTCCGTCTGTTCACTCCTCAATTTCCGCCCTGGGCTGAGATAACTCAGAAGAATTCCTGACCTTGGAGATGCTTGATTCTCAGAGCTGGGAGCAGACAGCTGCTCTAACAGGTAGACCAAGAAGGCCAGTGACCCAGAGGTCCTGATGTGAATTCTTGTGCCCATGGGTGATTTCCCCCATCCATCACTAGTCCCGCGGAACAGAAGCGTGAGCTTCTAGCACATTGGGGGATGGGACCTTGGGTAACAGGATGTGTTTGAAAGCAAAGGGCTTCGAGTGAAACAATGAGTCTCTTGGCCATGGCGAGTTCCCTCATTCACCGTGGACATCCCAGCGTCTCCCAGCTCAGCACCTTTACAACAGTGCCTTCCTATGGGCCCTGCTGCTCTACCCAGGCCAAGTTCTGGCCGTCGCCCTCACTACTGGAGCTTAGGCCAGCCCACGACCCAAGGGCCCTCAGAACTCAACTAGTGCAACCCTTTCATTTTACAGAGAAGGAAACTGAGGCACAGAAAGCCCGTGGTCACGGAGGAAGTCAGTTGCAGAGCTGGCACACAAGTCCAGGTCTCGACTCCCAATACAGGGAGCCTTCTCCTATGCCATGTGCCATAGTTTGGGCAATCGTGCGAGCACTGCCATTTTCAGCCTCACCATCTCTAGGATCTCAGGATTAGCACCTGGGAACAGCAAGCCAAGGGAGCGCCCAGACTGGGTACAGCTATGCCAGCCTCGGTGCCACTGCTCCTGGCTGCAGCAGGGAGTGACGCTGAGCTTCAGACCTCTCCCCCTTCCTACTCGCTGTCATCACTGAGTGCTCAGTGGTCTCCTTGGGCAACGCTTTAGCAAATTGGGCTGCCTTACTTTGTAGCCATGCAGCAACCCCAAACTAGCCTGTGATCATTTGTATGTCATGGTTTGTGGGTTCCTTAAGGATTCAGTCATCAGTGCTGGTCCTGAAACTCGCCAGCTGTGTGACTTTGGACTTGGAATCCAACATCTTCCTGTGCAACTTTTGACAGGTCACCTCCCCTCTCTGGGCTCTGGTTTCCTCATGTCTAAAATGGGGGTAACGGTCCTTCACCCCACCTACCTCACAGGATACTCGGGAGGGAAATGTTTTGTAGGCTTCAAAGTACTAGAGAGCAGTACCTAGTGCCGTGACCTAAATGAGGATAAGGGAGAGTAGTTACCGGCTTCCAGCCATTGTCGACACCTTGATATTAGATGGGCCTACTGAGTCCTAAGAACCAGAGAGGAGTTGCTTCTGCAGGGCACCAACACAGGACAGGGCAGTCAGAGTCTTCAGCAGCCCTTGACCCTCTGTGCCCTTCTTGCCCAGCCACCTTCCTGTCTTTTCATTGGCCTTGGGCCCAAGCGCGGCCCAGAAGGCTTCTGATGACCACGCCTTCCAGCCAGCCTTCAGACGGCCCTGGTGGCATTCCCATCTTTGCTTGCCACCTGCTCCAGATTAAAGCCTCTCCTTGCACCTCCCCATGCTTCTTGGGACGCTCTACCTAACCCTTCTTGCCATGGTTTGCATTGGTATTCATTGAAGGCTCCTCGAATCGGAATGCCTGGCCCCCTCATTGGGCCTCTGGCTCATCTTACCAGTAGCTGTGCCATTGACGATGGCTGCATCCTCCTAACGACTCCACGCTCGCTGAGGGCAGGGACCCTCCCTGTCTTGGATATCTGTATGTGTTCACCCACAGTTCCACTCCCTCCCAGGTGTGCCAGCTGACTGACGTGATGGAATTAGCCACAGGATTTTGGGGTGTCACTTCAGGCGGAGGAGGTGTTGGGGGGGGTCCTTTCTCAGTGGTTGCCAGCTGCTACATGCTTTGATATGCACCTTAGGCGCTTTGGAAGCAGAAGGCTAGTTAGTCAAGGATATTAAAAGAGGGAGGAGAAGAGACAAAGTTGCCCGCCCTTGAAAATGTGGCCTTCTAGGCCTGCTCCTCTAAAGAGCTGGGGTGTGAACCTCCCCAGGCCTGCAGGAGGCCCTCATGACACCATTTGTTTAAGGCGGTATGGCTCCAGAGAAAGCACTTCCACTGTAGTGTTTGGGAGTCCTAGATGAGCCTGGCTCTGGGGACAGGAAGGACCCCCTCACTGACATGTAGGGAAGCAGGGGACCAGGTCACACAGGGAACAAATGTGCCAGGTGGGATCTGACTCCAGTCCTTTGACTGGAACCTCTGTATGGCTATGGGCGAATTTCTAACCCTTTCTGATCTTCACTTGCCTCATGGATAAGATGAGAATAAGAATCACCACGGACTGCACCTCACTGGCTGGTGGTGAGGGAAGAGTTATGGAGAGGAGGACATGCATGCATGTGGTGGGGAGAGGTGCGTGATGAGTGTATGTCTGTGCCTGCACGCGTATGGGTGTGTGTTGGGTGTGGATGTGCATTGTACATGTGTATGGGTGTGCATGTGTGTGTGTTTGTGTGCGTTTGGGTGTGTCGCGTTACACGTGTGTATAGGTATGTTGTGTATGGGTGTGCGTGTGTGTGCATGTGTATGGGTGTATGTTGTGTGTACATGTGCACAAGTATGGGTGTGTTGTGTGTGCATGTGTATTGGTGTGTTGTGTGTTTCAATGCGTTTGGGTGTGTTGTGTGTACACATGTGTATAGGTATGTTGTGTGTGGATGTGCTCGTGTGTGCTTGCATGGGTATGTGTTATGTGTGTGGGTGGGTGTTGTGTGTGTATGGGTATATGTTATGTGTACGTGTGTGTGCATGGGTGTGTGTTATGCATGCATATGTATGGGTATATGTGTATACATTGTGTATGGGTGTGTATTGTACGTGTGTGTTCATTATGTGGGGGATGTTGTGCATGTGTGTGTGCATATGTGTGGGTGTGTGTTGTGTGAGTGGATGTGTGTGCCTGGGGTTGACGAAGAATCCCTGATGGGGGTTCCTTCCCTCTCCCCAGCCCACCGAGCCTCACTGGGGGGGGGGGCCTTTGCCTTGCTAGGCCGAAGCCTCCTCCCTGACTCCCAGCCTGGGCCATTTCTTTGCTTTGACCGCCATCTGTCTGTCACATCCTGGGTCTGCTGCCTTTCTGCAACGCGGCCAGGTGATGGGCTGGGCTCAGCAACCGCAGACAGGAGCAGGACCAGGGCATGATCCCTCGGGCTCTGAGCCAGCTGCTTCCCTGCCTCACTCTGGGGCCTCGGCCCCCCGGTCTCTCAGGAATGCAGCCTCGGTTTACTCGCCTGTAAACTGGCCGCCAGCCTCCCAGTTACGTGGAGCAGTGCAAGGGGATATGGGAGTGGGAGGTGCTGAGGCAGCCCTTGCCCCACGTCCAGCAGTGTGGATGAGCTCACCGCCGGGGAAGCCCAGCGCTGCCGTCTGGCTTCTCGTCTCCAGTGAGAGCCCTGCAACAGGCCGTGTTTGCCCTGACGTTTCGCCGTTGGAAACAAGGGCGTAATCAGTGAACACAGGGTAAAGAATTTGATTGTTTCCCCCGAGCTAGGTCCCTGGCTCTGGCCAACATTCCTCCTGCCTCCTTCCTCATGTGAGGGAGAGCCACAGCCTGGGAATTAGGCCTCCTGCTTGGTTCCCACCCTGTAACCTGCCCCTGGAGGCCCAGCTGGACACAGGGTGGGCGGGCAGGCAGCTGGGCCTTGTCCTTCTCACTGGTCCATCAGCAGTGATGGCTTTCCCTTCTGCTGGCCTGCCCGCCCACCCTCTGATGAGCTAGGCAGCTGTGAGTCCTGTGAAGAGAGGGGCACTTCCTCTGGGAGGTCAAGCTGGCCTTTCTCTTCTGGTTTTGTAGGGAATACACAAGGCCCATCCAGAGTACCTTCACATACAGGCAGTCCAGGCCTTGGAAATAGCAGAGGATGAGTGATCCTAGCTGGGAGGAGCTCAGGGAGCCAGTACCCTCCCTTCCCCTTCTAAGGGCCCCTCCTAGAGCTCTCTCGAGCTCACCATCAGGCCCAAGGAAATCAGTTGTTGCAGGAATACGTACACTTTCCCATCTTCCCCTGGGCCCACACGGCGTACGTGTGCACACGCACACACATACATGCACACTCTTACACACATCCACTGCCATTCCCACCCAGGAGCCCCTGATGGGAGAACTCTGTATCACCCCTTCCTGCAGCCAGAGGCCTCAAGAGGAATAGGAGAGCACCTTGTGCTTGGAGAGAGGCCTGTGTTCTCAGGAAAGTAGATTCCTTAGCCTGAGGGCCACCCCCCACCATCTGCTCTCCTGCTGCCCCCAAACAGCCCTAACAGGTGGATGGAAATCCAGTCTCCAAGCTGGAAGAGGCCTTCTCCAGCCTCTGGCCCGTCTCGCTTTGGGACACCTCAGTCTGGGGCCCACTCTTGCCTCTCTGCTACTATAGAAGCTTAGACATGGAGTGTAGAGACCCAGGTCCCCATGAGCCAGCCTCTTCCCCTCTCAAAGGGCCAGGGCCTTTGAGCTCGAACCCAACCATCCCGTTTATAATCCTAGAGTCAGTGTCCAACACATAGTGGTTACTTAAATGCTCGCTGCCCGGTTCTGTGTGACATTGGGTCCATCTGCTCAGCCACCGTGAGCCTCGGTTTCTTCTCCTGGAACATGTGGCTAATAATCCTTGTCCTCCCTTGGCCCAGAGTGACTGTAGAGAGTAATGTGGCTCCAATATGCCAGCCTGGGCACTTGGCCTCCATTTCTGACTCTGGTGCCTCAGCTGGGTCTCGTCTACTTCACAGGAATGCATTCAAGTATCCTGAGCAGCTCTAGCACCCGGGCCAAAGAGCTCCCTCTGGCCCATAGGCTGAGGAATCCCTGAGGGCCCGAAGCAAGCCCGGGGAGCACGGTGGCTGTTTCCCAGCTTTCTTGCGTCCTCCCCCTGCTTGAGCAACTAACCCAAGATCCAGGAGGGCTGGGGCCATTCATCGTTCTGAACTGACCTGCCGTCTGGGGCATTTGCAGAGAGCAGGGGGCTCAAGCACATTTCATGGGCACGCAGAGCACAGAGGTGCCTGGGAGTCACACGTGTTTTTGGAGGGCCACTGGGAGGAAGCTGCACATGAGTGTCAGCCACAGTCCTGGCCTAGCCCTCAGGGAACTGGGAAGATGAGACCCGTGCACACAGACACGGGCACGCACCACACGCACAGGAAACCTTGTTGTTAGCCTGAGTCACAAGGCAGAGAATATGTGCTCGGTGAGGACAGAGGGCCAGAGCGGGGCTGTGCAGAAGTGCTGAGGCAGAGGGCCATGGGAAGGGCATGGGGGGGGGGCGGGGAGGAACCCACGTGGAGCGAGACTTTGTCCCGTCACCAGCAGAAAGGGGCAGGAGGAGTCTGGACTTCAAATGCACTTCGTGCAAAATTGATAAAATGTCTCCTGGGTGCAAAGCTTTGTGCCAGGCCCCGGAAATGCCAAAACAGAAGCAGCTTGCCCTCCAGGAGCTTACTGGGACTTGCTATTTAACTGTTCACTGAGGAACCACCAGAAGTGTTTGAGGAAGGAAGTTGGGGCAGCATGGACCCAGAAGCAGATGTTTTCCTGCTTTCCTGGGGGTGAGGAGCAGGGGAGTGAGACGTGCCCCTGAGGCAAAGCCCTACTGCAAACAGAGTGGGGGCAGGGGTAATGACCGAGGCACGAGGAGGGCTTCCGATAGGTTATGGTCTGTGGCAGCGAAGAGGAGGGGACGGCGGGTCTAGAAGACGGGGTGGTGGCTTGCCAGGTGACTTAGACCGGGGCTGGATCCCAGATGACTCCGTGGCTTCTAGCCTTGAACGCCGAGGAAGGGGAAGCAGGAATGAGGGAGCCGCGCCGCTCGCTGTGCCGTCGTGTCTGGACCAGCGCCGTTTCAAGCTCGCTCTCGTGTCCTCTGTCCCTTTGCAGTTGGCCTTGCTGAATTTCTTCTTTCCTGAAGAAAAGCTCCCCGATGAAGAAGAAAGTAGACACGCTCAGCGCAGCAAGAGGAGTAAAAGCAGTGAAGGAGCAGACGGTAAGCGACTCCCCGCCCCCTCCCCTGCCAGCATGCCCTGGCGGGGTAGTTCACGTCCACTTGGCCTTCCTGTGCCGAGGCTAGGCTTGTCCCTGGTGACTGGCTGCCAAGGGGGTGTCTGTGCTCACCACTTGTTTGGGCCACAACCATACTGGGGGCCCTCCCACGTCACCCAAGGCCACTTGGGACACAGGAGACCGAGCTTTCCAGCATGACTCACTTGGTGAATGGGCTGCAGGAATTTAATCACATAATTAATCGTGTCTGTTTGCACGGTAATTACTCATTGACCCACGACTGCTCCATGACGCCAGGAGGCGGTCACTGGTTGGCCAACGTTAATGGGGAGCAGGCAGTTTGGCCCTGCTGGTTCCTTGGTGGCAGCTAATTAAGTGACCAGTGGGCTGCATCTGTCCCACAAGGACACGTGCAGAGGCCTGCGCTGCCTCGGCAGCTCTGCTATGATGACCAGCCAGCTTGATGGCAGTCAGGGAGGGAAGACTCTTATACTTAGCCCTTAGCTCTGGCTACTTCAGTCATCGTCTGTCAGGTGATAGGCAACTCTACCAACTGGCACACCCATTCGCAGAAGGACCCTGTGCAGAGGCTGCTGCAAAGGCAGTGTCTCAGGGTGACATCAGCCATTTGTGTGCACCTAGGGCTCTGCTAGGCAACGTGACTGTCTCAAGTCCAAAAACAAGGGAGACAAGGAGGCTGAGATGAAGGAAGGCATGAGCTGCAGAGGAGAGGCCAGGGTTCCATGGGTAGGGACCAAGTGTGCAGAATTGGCCCAAGTCTCCAGAGGCGCTTAGGACGAGGGCCTGGGTGCACCTTTGAACGATGGTCAGGTGACACTTCTAAAGCAGGGTCGAGGGTGAGGATTGACTGGGAACAGCCCTCAAATGGTGCATGCACTAAGAGGGGAGTCCCAAGACTTGGGCTCTAGCCTCATCTCTCACCTGAAGCCTAGCACAGCAGCCATCTGTGGCCACTTCCCCTCTTTAGGGGCACCCGACTGTCTCCTGGAAGCAGCTGGCACGTTTCTAAAAGCGTCTTGAACATGTTCACCTTAGGAGAGACATCTGTTTTCATCAGTTTCGAATCTCTCATCATTAAAATATCATCATTAACCCACTCATTAAAGTAAAATACAGAAACCTCATTTCAAGAAAGGGTCTGGATTGCTCAAACTCTGAGGAAGTTTATCATCAACAGGCATTTATTAAGTGCCTTCTGTGTGCCAGGCCCTTGTGCCAGGTGCTGGGAATGTGAGCACAGAACTGCCCTTAACGAGCTCTCCTATTGGATCAGAGGAAGGGGCGCATGCAGTCTATGCAGATTAAAAAGTAACGTGGTTGGTAAATGTGGGGGGCGCAAGCTCAGCCTCATCCAGGACAGGAGGCTAGCTAGCCTTTGAAGGAAGCTAGGAATTTAAAGAAGATATGTAGTCTAGTGGTGCTATGTGGCTGGTACAAAGGGACAGAGATGGGAAATGGAATAGTGTATGCGAGGACCAGTAAGAGGGTCGGTGAAACTGACCCTGGGGTACAGAACGGGGAGTCATGTGTAGTGAGGCTGGGCCCGAAGGCTTCTAAATGCGTAACAAAAGAATGTGAGTTTGATCCTGAAGCCTCTTAAACAAGGGAGCGCCATGGTCGGAAAAAGTGATGAGGACCCCTGAGCCGGAGAGATGGCTGTGTAAGTGAGATGTTGGGAAGAGGGAAGGGGCAAGACTTAGCAACTGATTTGAGCCATGGGATAAGTGAGGGGATGACAGCTAGGTTGCAGGCCTGGGTGACAGGAAGGCTGCCGGTCCCCTCCATTCTGAGAGGGAAGCCAAGGAGGGTGGAAGGCTTGGGGAGGAAGAGGATGAGTTCTTCTTTCATTGTGTCAGATTCCAGATGGCTATAGGACGTGCAGTTGGAAGTGGCCAAGGGGCTGTTTTTGCCGTGGGCCCGGAGGTTAGGGCTCCAAAGAGGAATCTGGAACTCATCTGCATCAAGATGATCACCAATCCATGGGCGTTTGAGACCTTCGGGAAAGCTTCACTGAGGAAGCTCAGCCACCCTCATCATTCCTTCACTTGAGAATTCCCTTTGTTCAGAGAGAATTGGGATTATGGGCTCTCTGCTTGTCCACTTTCCTCATATCCCTTGCTCACTCACTAGGTCCTCAAGGCCTGAGTTCCGGTCTTATCCTTTAGGAGCCCCAGCACACTTGGCGGGGCTGGTGACCTCATGTTTGCTAAATGCAGCAATGACTCAATCCCTGACAAGGCAGGCAGGGATTGGACCGGATGACCTCAGAGGACCCATCCTGCTCCAAACAATTACTGAGAGGTGCCTGGAGATGACAGTGGCCCTAAGAAGACTTGCCCTGCCTACCTTGCCAGGGTGTGGTAAAGACAGCACATTGTAATACAGAAAGCCTATATTATGTGAACTCAGATTGGTTTAATGGTGAGCCCAGGGAGGATGTGGTCTCTGCCTTGGTGCATTTGACTCCTCAGTCCTGAGCACAGAGCCTTGTGTGTAGACGACAAGTATTTGTTGAACTGGAAGAAAATTCCCTGAGTCACATGCAACTCATGCCAGAAGAGTTCCAAGGAGCCATCTTTTACTGGGGAAGAAGCAGAAGCTGGGCAGTGGGAGGGAGTCCAAAGAGCTGAGCTCTGATTGCACGTCTCTCACTTCTTAGCCATGGATGTCGCTCACTCTGGGAGTCTCAGTTTCTCCCTTGGGATGAGATGATTAGACTACATAGTTTCTGCAGTTCCTTGTAGCCCTGACATTCTACTTACCTCCTCTCTTGATCCCTCCTCCTCCTCCTTATCATAGCTACGATTCCACCCAGGCAAGCCTCAGCCTAGGATCACTCCCACCATGCAGCACTCCACTCCTATACCATTCTGACTGGCTCCACTTGGCTGGCTGGCTCCACTGCAGATTTCTGTTACCCAGCCTCGCCTGGGTCCTCACTGCTGCCAGGAAATCCTTCCTCATCAGGTCACTCTCCTACTGTCCACAGAGGCTCTTCCAAACCTTTTCACCCCTCCTCAAACCTCCCATAACTCCTCTTTCCTCCTTTCTCTCGGCCAAAAGCCTTGCTTGGTTTGCCGTTGCCATTTGCCATGAGCTGCCTCTTCTCCCCTCTTCCTCATCTCCTATCACTCAGGTGCCTTCTGGAAACATCTCCTCCCTCACCCCATCTCACATTGCTTCTCACCAAGGCCATCCCCTCTAACTGCACAAGCAAACCCATTCCATCCCACCTCCTCCAGCAGATCACCCCCTCTGCCGTCCCCGCTCTCTCACTCATCTTCAGTCTCTCCCTGTCTCCTGGTTCCTTCCTGACTGCCGACAAACGTGCTCATGTCTCCCCCATCCTGGAAAAAACCCCCACTCACTGTTGCCCTTTGTAGTTAAACTCCTTGAAAAGGCCGTCTACACTAGCTGCCCCAACTTCCTCTCTTCTCATTCTCTTCTTAACCACTTAGAATCCATCTGCCGAGTTCCTCATTCCAGTAGGTCACTTCTCACCCCTCATTCTCCTTGGCTCCTCCTGGGCCACACTGGGAATCGCTCTCTCCTCCTTGATCCTCTCCTCTCTAGATGTTTGGAACACCCCACTCCCTCCTGGTTCTCCCCCTCCCTCTCTGACCTCTCCTTCTCAGTCTCCTTTGCATCCTGGACCCTCCCCCATATCACCTCCTGTAATGGTAGGTGTGTCCCTCGGGGCTCTGTCCTAGGCCTCCTCCCTTCTCCCTCTAGACTGCTTCACTTGGCCATCTCCTCAGCTCCCATGGATTTTATTACCGTCTCTATGCTGAGGATTCTCACATCTACCCATTCTGCTCCAGGCTCTCTGCTGACCTCCGGTCTCCCATCTCCAGCTGCCTTTCAGACATCTCAAACTGGATGGCCAATTTAACTCCATACGTCCAAAATGGAACTCATTATTTTTTCCCCAAACCCTCTCCCTCCTCCTACCTTCCCTATTACTGTAGAGGGCAACACCAGCCTCCTAGGCCCTCAGGCTCCAACATAGGAGTTGTCCTAAATACCCAATATGGTGCCAAGGCCCGTCAGTTTCACCTTTCCAACATCTGTTTGCTCTGTTTGCCATTCCAAACCCTTCATAGCCTAACCCCCAACTCTCATCTTTTCAGTCTTCTTACAGCTTATGGTTCAGGGCAGCACACTGGCCTCCTGGCTGTTCCACAGAAAACAAACTCTGTTGACTTTGGGCATTTTCTCAGCCAGTCCCTCATGCCTGGAAGGCTCTCCCTCCTCCACTCTGCCTGCTGACCTCCCTGGCTTCCTTTAAGTCCCAACAAAAATCCCACCTTCTACCGGAAGCCTTCCCCAACCTCTCTTAATTCTAGTGTTTTCCCTCTGTTAATTAGCTCCTATTCTATACATAGCTTGCTTTGTATATATTTCTTTGCATATTGTCTCTCCCATTAGATTGTAAGCTCTTTGTTGAGGGCAGGAACTGTCTTTTTGTCTCTTTTTGAATCTCCAGCACTTAGCACAGTGCCTGGCACAAAGTAGGTGCTCAACAAATGTTGATTGATTCCATGCTGCCTGCCATCTAAAAGAAGTACCCTTTTCCTTCCCTCATTTCTATCCTTCCTCCTCAAATGAAGAAAGAGCAGAGACGGTGATGTAGGTTTGGGCTGGCTGGGATGGCCTAGAAGCTCCTTTCCTGCTCAAGGTTCTGCAATTCTGAGTCCAACTTAGTTTGATGATTTCAGCATTGTGGACATCTCTCCTACCAATGCAGATTTTTGTTGTTCAGTCATTTTTCAGTTGTCCTCAACTCTGTGTGAGTCACAACAAAATGCAGCTAGTCCTTATCTTACTTGTCTCTTGAGGAACCCTGTATGTGAGCCGAGAAACAATAGTTAGAACCGAACAGTGAACAACTGATTGGTTGAAGAGTGGAAGAGGAGTATATATTGTCACCTTATTTATTTAACTTATGTCCAGAGTACAATATGCAAAATGCCAGGCTAGCCAAATCGAAAGCCACAATTAAGTCTTCCGGGAGAAGTATAAACAATCTCAGATATGCAGACGATACCACTCCAGTTGCAGAAAGTGAAGAATTAAGAAGCCTCTTGATGAGGGTGAAAGAGGAGAGTGTAGGGGGCAGCTAGGTGGCGCAGTGGATAGAGCGCCGGGCCTGAAGTCAGGAGGGCCTGAGTTCAAGTCCAGCCTCAGGCCAAACACTTGACACTTACTAGCTGTGTGACCCTGGGCAAGTCACTTAACCCCAAATGCCTAAAGAAAAAAAAAAAGAGTGTAAAAGCTGGTTTGAAGCTTAACATAAAAAAAAATAAAATCATAGTGACTGGTCCTATGACTTCCTGGCAAATAGAGGGGGAAGCAATGGAAGCAGTGTCAGATTTTGTATTCGTGGGCTCAAAGATCACTGCAGATGGTGACAGGAGCCAGGAAATTAAGACACTTGCTCCTCGGAAGGAAAGCTATGGCAAATCTGGACAGCAGACTACAAAGCAGAGATGTCACCTTGCTGACAAAGGTCTGTAGAGTCAAAGCTATGGCCTTCCCAGTAGCAATGTAGGCTGGGAGAGCTGGACTTTGAGGAAAGCCGAGCGCCACAGAATCGACACTTTCAAACTGTGGAATCGTGCTGCTGGAGAAGACTTCAGAGAGTCCCTGGGACAGCAAGGAGGTCAAATCAGTCAATGCTTCAAGAAATCAATTCAGGCTAAGGGCAAATATAGAAGCTGAAGGTTAACTCCTTTGGCCACATAATGAGAAGGTGGGACTCATTGGGAAAGACCCGATGGTGGGCAAGACTGAAGGCAAAAGGAGAAGAGGACGGCAGAGATGGATAGAGACTGTCATGGAAGCAATGAGCATGAGCTTGGACAGACTTTGGGAGCCAGTGGAGGACAGAAGGGCCTGGGGTGCTGGGGTCCATGGGGTCACCAAGAGTCAGCCACGACTGAACATCTGAGTAACAACAACCTAATCTGCCTGAGCTTTGGCTGCACTGGCACAGCCTTTGGAATGTTGCGGGCACGCCTACAGCATGAAACAACATCAGAAGAAGACTCAAGTTAAGGAAGGTGGTGGGAGTCCAAAGTACCCGCATCAGAAGCAGAAACCACCAGAAAGGCTCACCCAACCTCCTCAGGCCTGTTTTCCCATTGACCTTGGGAGCTGGCCCCTCTGTACTATGGAAGCAGTTGGCCAGCACTCACAGTAGCCAGAACATGAAGCCAAAGGTTAGAAATGTGATAGCATGCTTCATTTGCAGACACATCTTCGCCAGGCTGCCTGAGGCCTTGTATAAAAATGATTGATTGAGTTAGAGGAAAAGTAGCTAATCATTTTCATTAAGCTCTCTTTGGAATGGATGCCATGGTAATTACAGAAACTTGGTCCATGCTATTGATAAGGTGAAAGGTTGAATTGCATGGGACCATTTGTCAGTGTGCATTTTGCATTCAGTGGAATGCTCTTAAGAAACAGCTGGATGTTTTTTGTTTTGTTTTGTTTTGCTTTTAGATGAGGCAATTGGGGTTAAGTGACTTGCCCAGGGTCACATAGCTAATAAGTGTCAAGTGTCTGAGGCTGGATTTGAACTCAGGTCCTCCTGACTCCAAGGCCCATGTTCTATCTACTGTGCCACCGAGCTGCCCCTTGGATGACTTTCTTGCATGAGGTCCTAGATTCCAATAGCTGCACCAGATGAGTGATTTCCTGTGGGGAATTAGGTGACTGGAGCAGAGCTGCATCTCAGCGCACAGAACTTTTGATCTCTATTTCACCTCCTACTGAAGACTTTGCCTGGTCCATCTCGCCCGTTTCTCCAAACTATCCAGACGGTCCCTAGCCTGCCTCTCCCTCAGTCTGCCTGGGGTAATTCCATGTACGTGCCACTTTCTCGATGCTGCTTGATCTGCATTGATTAGACTTTTGTCTCCTAGGGGCCTCAGAGTCCAAGCTGTACCTATGTGCCTATGCCAGCCCTGGCAAGTGTTCACCTACTTTCCACTGGAAGGCCTCCAGGGATGGATAACTCACCCCTCCCCCCCTCCTCCCCTAGTAGCCCATTCCAGTTTAGGACAGAGGCCACAAATCCGCCTCTCTGAAGCACGCACCTCTGAGGTCAAGTCTAGTCTTTATTTCAAGTATTTGAAGGTAATGATCATGCCCTCCCCTTCAGCCTTACTCATGTCCAAACTGAGCTACCTAGTTCCTTCCACAAATCCTCAGGTGTCATGGTTTCAGGACCCACCCCCGTAATGATTGTTCTCATCTGGGTGCTCTCTACCTTCTAGTTTATCAATGCTGATAAACTCCCTAAGCTGTGGGTCTAATGAGGGCGGAGGGCAGTGGGGCTGTTGCCTTCCTGCTCACGGACATTCTGCCTCTCTCAATGTAGCCACACCGCTGACACCCAGATCTTCCTTCACATCGCCTGTTGCCTAGTCACAGAGATGTCATCGAGTATGGTGCTTTTCTCTCTCACTCTCTCTCTCTCCTTTTTTTTTGGGGGGGGGGGGGGGGGGGTGTTGTAGTACGGGGAAGAACCAGAGAGCAGGAATTGACTTTTGTCCGTTTTAAATGTCCTCATGGTAGCTTCAGCCTCTCATTCTAGTTTCTTGAGATCTCTTTGAATCTGAGTCTCATTCCTTGTATTAGCAGATTTGATAAGCATGCTACTTCCCTTTCATTTGAGTCACTGACAAAAAAATCTGGAGCCAAGCAAGGTCCAGGGCAGAACCCTTCGGTATTCTACTGGAAACTTTGCTCCATGTTGGTGTCACTTCATTAGTCATCTCCACCTAATGGTCTTATCATCTAGCTCACCTCTCTCTGTTGTGTCCTCAAGGATAGAAGCCTCATCAAATGCCTTTGGAAATCCAGGGAGCCTGGGTCTTTGTCCTTCCTCTGATCTACCCAACTAGTAACCCCCCCCAAAGGGGATGGGGGGAAGAAATAAGGTTGGTATCATATGATGGAAAATTATGGAAGGTACTTGAAATACCATCACGTTTGTAATGTGCCTTTACTTCCTGCTTCCTCGCTGGGTAATCTGGGGCAGTTTACTTACTTCTCTAGGTCTCCGTTTCCTCATTTCTAACGGGAGCATCGAGGTTGGCCTAGATTCTCTCCAAGGCCCCTTCCAGCCCTAAGTCTATAGTGCTATGTCATGCAGGTTCATAATGCCCCCTAGACTTGGGCCAGGAATCAGTCAAACTCACAGCCACCTTCTTCCTCTCCCATTCTTGGGGGCTTTCAGAGATCACTGACTTAAAGGGCAGCATGGCAGAGCAGAGAGTGCAGATCTGGAGTCAAAAGACTGAGGTTCATCCTCCTGCTTACTCCCTATGTGACCCTGGTTGGGCCACTGAAGGTCTCGCAGCCTTACCGTGTCCAAAGGAGGTGAGGAGAAGGCCAGACAAGACTGTGCCATGTATTCAGCCCAGCCCAGCTCTTTTCTCCATTTCTCCAACAATGATCTAAGAAGATAGCATGCTTATCAAATCTGCAAATGATACATCGCTGGGCCTAAAAGCGAATGTGAAACTGAAGAAGCAGCTCCCATGAACAGTGGATGTAAAAACACACAAGTTGGAAAAACTTCGGAACTCTACTCAATGCGGTGATCGCCTGTGATTCTAAAGAACTGGAGATTTCACCCGCCAGGTGAGCAATCAGGCTGGCAGTGACTTGAGCCTTTGCATTGTGCTGGCATGTGCATTTTGGTGCAGGATTGTTCGGGGGAAGGAGAGAGGCTAGAGGCTAGTTTGTTAAAAAATTCAGTGAAAATAGTGGGCATAATAATGTGCTTCTCTCAAAAGGCAGCTGGTAGTTGTTAGGATCAAGGCTGTGGATATCTATGACCAGCTTTTGTAAACTGCCCACAGTAACGACTCACATGTGCGCACGGCTGTGCTGAGCTGGGTCGGTGGTCACTGCCCTGCCGGGGGTAGGAGCGGGCTGCTGTGTGGCTGCCAATCGCTTAGCTTTTCTGCTGTAGGCAGCAGCCCGTTTCCTCTTCAGCCCTGCTGTTAAGGTCTGCCACCAACAGGTAGCTAAGTGGGCCTTTGCTTATAGTCACATGATCCAATCGGCCCAATGTTGCACATGCTTGAGATGGAGAGAGCAGCTGCCTTTTTCTGTTTTCTGTGAATGAATCGATGAATAAATGAAAAGCTTTTTACTGTATGTGAAGCATTGTACTAAGTCCTAGAGGTACATCTGCCCCCCAGGAGCCCACATTCTGATGGAAGTGACTGTACATATAGGGGAGTGGGAGGCAAGAAGGGAGTTTGGGACTGGGAAGTCACAAAGATGGTGAGTGGAACGGGACAGGATCCAGGGACATCTGCTTTCCCAAGGTAACGAGTGGTGCTTTGGAACTTAGAGGAGCAACAAGGTCAAAAGGCCCAGCTGAGCCCAGTGACTCAGTGCTCCCCAGGCATGACCTAAGAGCAGCTGAAGAGAATAGTCAAAAGAATCTCTCACTTAAGAGCTGTTCTGGATAAAAGGAGATCTTTACAGATGATTCTTTACCTTGCTCACCAATGCTTAGAATTCTCATCCCCTGACTCTATAGCAAAGAAAGTAAGCCTTAGGTCCTTTTGGCTCCCCATTGCTACCGCTGGGCCCATCCCTGCTCCCTGCACCATCGGTGTCGCTGGAAGCTAGTCTCCAACCTGAAGTCTCTGCCACAGCCCAGGGCTATTCTGGCTTCCAGTGTGGGCCAGGGCCAATGCCTTGTCCTCCTTTAACCACAGGAGGAAGGGCCCATGGTAGGAGGGAAGGACAGCCACTGAGCTCTACACCAGCGCCCCCTCCAAGCCATGGCAACATGGTTTAGTGGGAAGTGTGCTATGCTTGAAGTCAGCAGAGCCCCGAGTTCCAATCCTGCCTCTCATACCTACTAGCTATGAGTTCCTCGGCAAGTCTCTCAGCCTCTGTATTCCCCCTGCCTCTGGCTGTTCTTCCCCCCCCCCCCACCCCATAGCCTGCCCCCAGAGTTGTGCGCGATGGCAACTCATGTCTTCCCAGACAGCTGTGGCTACAGCAGTGACTCAGGCTCCCTTTGGAACCATACAGACGTTTCTGAAGCCTCTGCTGATTCAAGGTGCTCATGACAGCTAAAAGGTGAAAAAAAACAAGTGCCCAAAACCCAGTGAAACGTCCCAACTGAAGCTTCACAACAACCAGGTCTTCAAACATTTTCCATCTCCAACTTTGGTTTTTAGCTTTGTGATCTTCTGACAACCACTGGACAGGATGGAAGAGCTCCTCTGCTCCAGGCCTGTTTAAAGCTCCACTGCAGTGGAAGCCTTCTCTCCCACCTCTTGGTGGGAAGTGACCTTCCACCTCTGACCTCAACGGAGCTCTCTGATTGAGAACTCCTATGCAATTATCATGGGATATTGGGTATTCTGGGTCTCTGTGTTCATGCCATTTCCTCTTACTGGTCTGGAGCCTGCCTGAGGACAGGAACTTTATCTCTCCCAGAACCTAGGACAGAGTTCCAGGCACCTGGAGGCGGTGTTCCACCTACACTTGCTCTCCTGCTTTAATCATCCCACTTGACCAGTGATCTTCTTTAGTCCCTCCTGGACGCTGAGTGGCAGTGACAGTAGGGAATGGCAGGGATCAGTTGATGGCAAGGGTAATGTGTAAGGAGGAGAAGGGAATAAGCATTTATAGAATACCTACTATGTGCCAGGCACTGAGCTATGTGCCTTTTTTTTTTTTACAAATATGATCGCATTTGATCCTCACAACAACCCTACAAGGTACATGCTATTATTATTCCCATTTTACAGATGAGGAAACTGAGGCAAATAGAGGTTACGTGACTTGCCCAGGGTCACACAGCTAGTAAGTATCTGAGGCCATATTGGAACTCAGGTCTTTCTGACGCCAGGCCCACCCGGCACTTTATTCACTGTACCACACAAGCTGTGTATAAGGAGTATTCCTGGTTCCGTGTTGCTAGCCCATGTAGTATAACGGTGCCAGGACTGAATTTCAAAGGTGGTTGGTGAACTGGCCTGGTGAACTGGGGATGGGAAGAAAGTTAGGGTACTCCGGGACAATGAAGCCAAACAAGCCAAGCAAAGGTAACTAGTAAACAGAGTTGGCAATGGTGCCCTCCGATTGGAAGCTCAACAGTAGAGTGGATTCCAGCCAGCCCGTTGTGTAAATGCCAACTTGAAAACCCTTGGCATTCAAAGGGGGCCAACTCTTGCCTGGATTCTAGACACGGTCCCTTTGCCAACACTGTTTGCTTTGCTTTGTGCTGGTGTTTAAGGAGCCTTACAAAGGACTGGAAATGAACATTTGAGTAGGGTGGGGCAGGGCTACACTCGGAAGTCTCCACCCTGCTGCTGCCCACTGTGTCTACCACACACCATTCATGCTCCTATCTTAGTTGTGTCCCGGTTTCAGTTACCTACTGTCATCGTCCATCCAACTGCCCTGAACCCTCAACACCTTCTCGTCCCTGGCACTGCACCCCTGGCTCCATTGGACCCGATTCTAAACCACCATTACTCCCGTTTCCTTGTTCCAGCCCAAATCTGGATTTCTCATGTGGCCACCCACCACATTACTTGTAGTGCTCCCCCTCACCCCTGGCTGCCCCTTCAGTGACTTTAGCTCATGATTTTCCTCCTCACTTCTTCTGCTGTCATCATCCTGGGACAGCAGTATTCACACTGACCCCTCTTATCCTGTGACCATGTGGCTCTTTGACTTCCTTTTCCAGCTTACTTCCCTTGGCAGCTCATTCATTCCCATGACTTTATTGACCCCGCTGTGCCGATGACCTCATGCTCATGTCTCAGACTCACATCTCCAGCTGCCAACAGGCCACAGACACCTGCCTCTTCCACCAGTGGGTCTAAATCCAAGTTCGGTATCTCTTTCTCCAGAAACCAATTCCTCATTCTGCCTTTTCTTTTTCTGTCTACGGCCCCGCCATTCATCCTGCCTCCTGTGCGTGTAACCTTGGTGTTATCTTTTCCTCTGCCCTCACCTTCACTCACCTCTCATATCCAATCGGGTACCAGATCTTCTCTGTTCCATAGCTGCAGTCTTTTTCATTCAGTATCTAGTAGCCACTGCCTAATAACCCAGCTTGGGCCTGACGTGCATATTCTAGCCTGACATCCTTCTTCTTGTCAAGGCTCCCCACCCCCGCACAATCAAATACTTCCGCACTGCCAAGAGCATCAACACCGTTCTTTTTTTCCTGTCACGCATGGTACATGAGTCACCTACCCAATGAACCTTAATCCAAATTCCTCCCTCACTTTCCTTGACTATGCTAACATTACCCTTGCAGCGTAGCCCAGACTGGCCCCATTTCCCTTTGAGCTCGGCTTCCCGTTTGGGGCACCCCTCCTTGTGCAGATCCTTCAGGAGCCTCCGTTGGCATCTCCCTGCATCTTCCCATCCAGCCTTCCTGTCACTCCTACAGCAGCCCTTGGTGGCTCGCTATTGCCCAGGCGGTAAAGCTCTGATTCCTCTGCCAACCTTGTTCTCCTCAACCTTTCCAATATGAGCTCAGATGACTTTCCTCCATGAACTTACCACTCCAGCCAGACTGAGCTCCTTTCAGCCCCTAAACACACATGCCTCCATGCCTTTGGACGTGGATTGAGCACCTACTCAGTGCCAGATACTGTACTCACCACTGGGGACCCATGCCTCTGGAGAGGAGCTCGGCTTCTGATCTACATCATTCCCTGTGTCTCTTTGCCATGTTTTAACCCCCAACTCAGCTGTGGCGTTTTCTCCTAGGAAGCCTCTCTGACCTTCCCCACCCCGCCCACCACCACCACAAAAAAGTCCAGGTCTGAGAAAGAGTAAAGCTCATTAGTGATTGTAGGACAGATTCAGTCAAACAATTCGTTTGAAAGGCAGATTTCAAAGGGTAGAGAAGTGAGTGGGAGGTGAGGAAATGGAGGCAATAATACTGAGAGGGCCTTTTCTAGGTATTTGGCTTAGGAAGGGAGGAGAGATAAAGGACAACAGCTTGAGGGGATGAGTGGGCAAAGCAAGGCTTTTTTAAGGACTGGAGACCTGGGAATGTCTATAGGCATCAGGAAAGGAGCCAGTGAATGAGGAGATATTAGAGAGGAGAGAAAGAGAAGAAAGGCTTGAGGGGGCAAACTCACCAAGTCGCCACTTTCAACATTCCCATTCCCTTCACGCAATAATCATGGGGCATGGCATTTTTTTAACAAGCATTTATTAAGTACCTACTATGTGCCAGGCACCGTGCTAAGCACTTACTAATGTTATTTCATTTTATCCTTACAATAACCCTATAAGGTAGGTGGCTGCCATTATCCCCATTTTACAGATGAGAAAACTGAGGCAGCAGTTAAGTGATTTGCCCAGGGTCACACAGCTCAGAAGTGTCTGAGGCTGGATTTGAATTCAGGTCTTCCTGACTCCAGCTCCCACCAGTGCCCTGGATACTGTGGTGCCATCTCGCTGCCTCCAGGTGTGGTCTGACCAGGTCAGAATGGAACAGGATTTTCACCCCTCTTATTGTAAACAAGATGCTAAGATTGCATCGGTTTTGTCTTATCCCTTGGCTCGCACTGAGCTGGTGGTCCATTAATCCCCACCCTCCTGCCTTTTTTCACATGAGCTATGGTCTGACTATATTCCCCTCATCTCGCATGTAGTAAATTCTGGGTGAAACTGAGACTGGCATCTTGAATCTCATGGTAGCAAAAGTTTCCTCACCTGGGAATTCCCCGTACCACCGGAATGGCTAGGTGGTGCAATGGATAGAGTACTTGGCCTGGAGTCCTGAAGACCTGAATTCAAATCCGCTCTGAGACATGTAGTAGCTATGTGACCTTAGACAAGTCACTTCACCTCTGCCTGCCTCAGTTTCCTGGGCTGTAAAATAGGGCTCATTAATAGCACCTTCCCTGCAGGGTTGTTGGGAGGATCGAATGAGATCATAATGTAATGCACTCGGCACAGTGCCTAGCACACAGTCGGCACTCAATCACTGCTTGTTTCCTGCCTTCCTTCCACTGAAATCACAGGTTCCATCCCTAGCTCTGTCCCTTTATAAGACAGCCTTAGCCCACTCTGCCTCCACCCCCAACGGCTCCACTCTTTCTGTGATCGGGAGTCAGAGAACAGAGGTTTCCTGCGGTCAGGTCCCTGAGGATATCGCAGGGACTTTGTGCCTCAGCTCCTTGTCCCTAGTGGTTTGGCCCACCCACTGCCCCTTGGCATCTGCCCCTTGGAGGCTTTGTTTTCACAGCCTGCTCTTTGGTCTTGACCCCAACAACGGCTTGGGATTTCCCATTTTCTCTTCTGTAAAACAGCGATGAGGACCTTTAATGGTGCGGTGGCCAAAATAGAGGCCAATGAGGCAGCAACAGGGAGTCGGTGGGGTCAAAAGGAAGCAGCGGCCTGAAGAACGGAGCACCAAAGCAGATGACGGGCAGCGGCTTGAGACCTGAGCAGGGTGTGTGGCCCGCCCACATCAGCTGGAGGATGGTGGAACCATCCCATTCACTTCTCTTGCCTCCTGCCCACCCGAAGGACGGCAGTGACCAAATGCCAGCAGGGCATACAGATGTTCAGGCAGTGAATGTGACCGTGAGGCCTTGGGGCTGAGCTTGAGTTTGAGGTGTGGGGGATTTCATCACCCCCTCTCCCGAGGCAGATCTTCAGCTTGGCTGCCACCTCCAGCCAGTGTGTGCCCCGGGGGGGGGGGGGGGGCTTGGACTGAGTCTCACTGATTCTAAGGCCTGCTCTCTGTCTGTTGTGCCAACGATCCCTGCCCACTGGCATCCTCTGATGAGGGAAATGCCCTGGAGGGGAAGAGCATAGTTTGGTAGCTCTGCCATGGCCAGACGGGCTGAATCCTTCCTGAGCAGTAGGCCCAGAGCAGCTACAAGGACGGGTGCTCATCAGGGGCCTGTTTTCACATAGAGGTATGCTGAACAGACTCAATATGCTGACTTTTCAACTTTCATGTAACCTGAAACCTAATTATTCACAGAGCTCATGTGTTAGATGCACCCCCATGCCCCCGGTGAAGTGTAATCATTGGGGCCTAGCTTGGTTAGAATGGAGGAAGAAGGAAGAGGTCTGGATACGAAGGCTGAGATGATCATAGAGGTTCCCCATGGTCTGGGCTTGGGCAACAGCAGGCTGGCTGAGCGTGGCGAGCTGAGGGCTTTTACTGCTGACAGGCTCAGAGTGCTCAGCGGTCTCTCAGAATGTCTTACTCACAGCTTTGACCAAAATCTCCTGCCCTTTCAACACAGTCACTTGAGAGTTTTGTATTTTTTAAGTTTTGGACTACATGTCCTGCTCAGAAATGGAGGTCAGGAGGAAAATGGGGCCCACTTTCCAGACAATATTCATGCCAGGCTCTAGAGAAGGACATTTCTATACTCTACAAAATTGAGAGCTAGTAAAGGCCATCAGGAAGCTTAGATGATGGGGCAGCTAGGTGGTGCAGTGGCTAGAGCTCCGGCCTTGGAGTCAGGAGGACCCGAGTTCAAATCCGACCTCAGACACTTGACACCTACTAGCTGTGTGACCCTGGGCAAGTCATTTAATCCCGATTGCCTCATACATGCTACCCCCCCCAAAAAAAAGAGAAGCAGCAGCAGCTTAGTTAATGAGTGATTTTCAGACAGTGGGCTAATACTTCTCTGAAAATTGATGAAGTAAATGGGTGGCAAAAAAGTGTGCTAGGAAGCGGGAAGAGCATTGGACTTTGAGTCAAGAGAACTGTATTCAGCCACGGCTAAGTCACATGACCACTCTGCGCCTCAGGGCCCTCGTCTGTCTCAAATCTCAAAACACCAGATGAATGTGGGTTCTTAGCATCCTTCCTGCCACTGGAGGGAGATTTCTTCCAAACTCTTGTCTCATCATTTCTGTTTATCTCAGTGGGATGGGACTGGAAAACAGCAGGATGGTTTGTGTTAAGAACTAACGAAGTAAAACAAAAGGGTAACTTGACACTTCAAGTCGTTAACTGTAAATCGTGGCATTGACCACGTAAACGACAAGGAGCCACGGTCTTTAAAATGAATTCCATGATGACTCCAGTGAAGCAAGACTGAAAGGCCTTGCCTCATGGCAGGGGAATGGGGTGGGCAGCCAGATTTGGAGTCGGAGGCACAGCTCCTCGGTAACCACGTGACCTTAGCCAAGTCCTTTCCCCTCTCTAGGCCTCAGTTTCCTCCTCTGTAAAATGAGAAGATTGGACTCATTGACCTCTAAGATTCCCCCCTCCCCCCCAAACTCTAGATCTGTGATCCTATGACCTAACGCTTCAGGGATTTCAACAGCTGGAGCACAGAGGGCCAAGTGTCTCATCTCACAGTGAAAGGGTGTGGGCCTCCTGGCTGTGGGCCTAGAATGT
Organism: Vombatus ursinus; assembly: GCF_900497805.2. Classification (NCBI taxonomy): domain Eukaryota; kingdom Metazoa; phylum Chordata; class Mammalia; order Diprotodontia; family Vombatidae; genus Vombatus; species Vombatus ursinus. The sequence goes on along the minus strand of NW_020954597.1, from coordinate 1,332,868 downwards.
GTCAAGGGCCAGCAGTGGTCAGGAGGGAGGTCTGGCTTCCATCTCCCCAAGCAAATGAGCGTGGGAACGTTGTTCGCTGACGGTTCTGCTGTGGCCCGCTGTGTTTGCTGTACTCCAGACGCAGCTCCAACACTTTGCTGGAGCTGTGAGCTCCTGGCGAGGGAAGGGGAGAGCGACTTCTCTCAGTGCGGGTCACAGACCCTGCTCACCTCCTCCTCCCTTGGCCGAACCCTTCCGGAGAGGAATTACTGCCCCCTCGCCAGAGGTCTCATCCCACTTCTTTAAATGTTTTGTCAAGACTCAGACGGTCTTTGACACCGTCTAGGCACAAAGAACTAGAAGAATGGCGGGCTCTGGTGGAGTGATCCCCAGTCAGAAATCCCACGTAACCTTGAGCAGATTGCTTCCCCCTTCTGGGCCTCAGTTTCCCAATGTTTCAAGTTGGGGGTGGGAAGGGCTTGGGGCTAGCTAATCTCTAAATTCCCTTGAAGTTTGCCTTTCCAGGTAGCCTGGCCCTAGCAGCTTAGAAAGAAGGTGCAGCTTGAGATCAGCCATGACAGAAGGTATAGAGCAGGCAGCAACATTTCCAGACCCTCCCAGCATTAAAGCAAGGAGCAGCGCAGCCTGCTGCCCCCCACCCCCACGCCCCTCCCCCTCCCCCTCAGGCATCTCCTTGGGAGTGAGCCCTAGAGGCGTCCTGCCTTCTTGCTTGGACCTCGAGAATACCCGGGGTGGGAAACTCCAATATTCTCAGCAAAACCAGGGCAATATTAGGGTTGGAGGTATGGCAGCAGGGAACAGCTAGGGTCACAACAGTGACAATAATCCACCTTTCTTCTAGGGCCCTTTCTCCACAACCCTGTGAAATAGGCAGGGAGAGGCCAAAATGCCCATTTTGCAGAGGAGACTGCGACTTAGAGGAGTCACACAAGGTTGTGTCCTCTCTTAGGCAGCCTCTTGTTTGGGGGGAAGGAAGAGATGGACAGAAGATTCCAAGTAAGAGAGTCCTAATTCTTATAAAGTGAAGACTCCACCCTGAATCCCGCTGCTCTCGTTTCAGCCCAGTCCTTATTTTGACAGGGCCACAGACAGCAATTGTTCACTGCCCCAACATTACCAATTCTCCCAGCACAAATCAGTTGAAGGTCACCTTTGCTTGGTGCTAGGTGCTATATACAGGCACTAGATGTCTCAGGGGATAGAGTACCAGGCCTGGAGTCAGGAAGACCCGAGTTCAAATCCAGCCTTAGATACTTCCTAGCCGTGTGACCCTGGGCAAATCACTTCACTTCTGTTTGCCTTCATCCACTGGAGAAGGAAATGGCAGACCACTCCAGTATCTTTGCCAAGAAAACCCCATGGGCCATATTGGCGTGCTATGGTCCACGGGGTCACAAAGAGTCATTCACGACTGAGTCACAGGGAACTATACCCCCTGGCATCTACACTAGTGACTCACCAAATGGAATTGAGGAAACCGTTGAGCAATGAAGTGAGGACCCCAAACCAAATTGTAACCACAGACCACCTGATGGCCAGTGAAAGGTGCTAAGCCAGAAGTGAGGAAATGAGCAGCGGGGACCCGATGTGCTCAGAATGACGAGTCCACAAACGCTTCTCTGGCCAGTGCCGAGCTGCCCCCTCCCAGGCTCCCCAGCTTCTTGCAATCTTTCTTTTTTTGTAGCTTCCCTGCCTAGGGGAACTTAAATGTAAAGTTAGTGGATGAATTTCATGAATAATTAAAGCAAAGATTGCAAGATGTATCCTCCTTGTTGGCAAAGACAACATCTTTATTTATACCCTTGCTGGTGCTCAGCACTCTTTCTCAGACTCCTCTTTGTGCCCCCGGCCTCCGTGTCTCCACATTCTCCACTCCTCTCTCCACATTCTCTCCATTGGTGATCGCTTCTGCTGTCCTGGGTTCAATTCTCACCTCTATGCTGTTGGCCTCTCCATCTATGTGTACCAACCTTAATCTCTGTCCTGTGCTCCGGTCTCCAATCATCAACTTCCTATTGGACAATTTGAACTGGAAATCCCAGAGGCATCTCAAACTCAACGTATGCAAAACAAAACCCATTGTCTTCCCTCTTAAAAATGCCCCTCCCTTCCAGGGACCGCCATCCCCACAGCTTTATTAACTCTTCCACATCCAGTCAGTTACCGAGCAATTTGCCAATTTTCCTTCTACCATCCCTCCACACACAGCTGCCACCACCCTACCACAGGCCCCCATCACCTCTTGCCCAGACTCTCGCAGTGGCCTCCTAATTGGCCTTCAGTCAGCCAACAGTTGTTTGTTGAGTGCTTATCATGTGCTGGGGATACAAAAAAAAAGGCAAAAACAGCCCCTGCCCCAGGAGTTTCCATGCTGTCATACATGTAGCCTACACATATACGTGTATGGAAATGCATATACAGCTTCCTAGACAACATGTATACAAAGTAGGTAGAAGCTAATTTCAGAGGGGAAGGCACTACTGGGGGACAGGAGGCTTCCTATAAGAGGGGACATTTGAACTGAGACTTGAAGGGAGGCCAGAGACACTACCAGGCCAACGTGAGGAGGGGGAGGCCCAGACTCGAATACTTGTGGGGCAAGGGGAGTAAAGTGGAAAAAGGTCTGGGAAAGGAGGAAGGAACTAGGTTGTGAATGAAAAGCTGAGGACTTTCTAGGTGATCCCGGAGGCAGCAGGGAGCTTCTGAGGTTGGAGTCGGGGATGATATGGGTGGATTTATGCTTTAGGAAAATCCCTCTGGAAGGGGGTGGAAGATGGACTGGAGAAGGGAGAAATCGGGGCCAGGCAGCCCAACCAGCAGGCCATTGAAGTGGGCCAAGTGCTAGGTCATGCAGGACTGCACCATGATGGGCATCAGTGTCTGAGAGAAGGGGACAAATACCAGCACTCTGGCAGAGATGCCAAGATTTGGTGGTGCCTTGGATGTGGGGGGGGGTGAGTGAGAGTGAGGAGCTGAGCATGGCACTTAAATTGTGAGCCTCCGTGTGTGAGAGGACGGCAGTGCCCTTGACAGTAACGGGAGTGGGGAGGAGGGAAGATACGGACGTTAGTTTTAGAAATGTCGAGTTGTCCGAAAGGCAGTTGGCAATGCAAGATTGGAGGCCAGCAGAGTGACTCTACGCTCCAGTCCATCCCCCACACTCCTGCCAAAATAATCTTCCAAAGGCACAGGTCTAACCATGTCACCCCTTTGCTCAAAAATTGTCAGTTCCCAATGAAATGGTGGGCAGTTGTAAAATAGAAACACATGGCCCTAGCAATCAAGGCCCTCTCCAGGTTAGCTCCAACCTGAGGTTTCAGCCTGATTTGCTCTACTCTTTCCTGGCTCCAGGCATTCCTTCAGGCTATACCTCCCCTCCCCCATCTTTCCTCTCCCCACATTGAAATCCTCCTTTTCCTTCACCAGCCTCAGCTCAGCTCTCACTTCTCCCTAATCCCTGAGCCCCACTCCCCAAGTGGGAGGCTTTCCTTACTTCATCTGCATAGCTTCACTCTTACCATTTTCACATTCATCTCTATAGCAGGCTTCTTGGTGGGTGTTCATGTCTACACCCTCTCCCACCATTCATTACAGTATAAACTCTTGAATGGAGGGCAGGGCCCGTGGCACTGTTCACCTTCATCAGCATGTGGAAACGGGGATCTGCACCCAGCAGACACTTAATGCTTATTGAATTAAATTGAATGACACGCATACATCAGTGCTGGACACATAGGTGTTCAAGTTTTGTTGAATTGAATTGAATTGTGAATAGGTCTGTTCCCCTCTTGACTCCAAAAGTCTGATAGCAGAATGTACTTGTCTCCTTCCTCTCCATGGAGGCAGCCACGGGTGCCAAATGAGGCCTCTGTAGTCAGACACAGTCAGTATGTTGGCTTATCTTGCTGAACTGTACTTCTTAGGGACAGGTCTATTGATAGAGTCATTGAAGAGAAACAGCAATGCCAAAAAAGGCACAATAAAACTTTTACAAAAAAAGAAAAGGGGTTTGGGGAGGCAAAGGAGAGGGTTTGTTTAGAGATAGGAAGGCTAACTGCCTAGCCTGTGGTAAGTGATTCGGGGGCCCTAACAAGGAGGACTCAAAGAAAAGTCAATGGCAAGAACAAAAGGAATTCCGTGTTAGAAACCAGGAGGCAGAGTCCGAGGCGCAGGCAGGAGTCCTCAGTCTCCTTTGTTGGCTCTTTATCCAGGTTGTGGGTTCCGTCCTCAGCCTGCTTCTCTTTCCACTCTATACTGTCTCACTTGGTCAGCTCATCTGTTCCTATGGCTTCATTTCCCATATCTATGCAGATGATTTCTCTATATATTTAGCCTTGGACTCCCCACTGAGCTATAGTCACACATCTCTACCTATTGGACATCTCAGACTAGATGTCCCACAGGCATCTCAAATTCAATATGTCCAAAAGAGAACCCATTATCTTTCCCCAAACCTTTCCTCATTCTGAATCTCCCTATTACTTCAGAGGACACCTCCCAGGCCCTCAAACTACCAACCTAGGAGTTATCCTGGATTCTTCACTATCTCTCACCTCCCATGTCCAAGCTGTTGCCAAGGCCTGTCCATTTCACCCCTGCAGCATCTCTGGTTGATCTCACCTCTGCAGCCTCTCTCATTGATTTCACCTCTGCAGCATTTCTTGTCCATTTCACCTCTGCAGCATGTCTCCTCCATTTCCCCTCTATAGCATCTGTTGTCCATTTCACCTCTGCAGCATCTCTCATTGATTTCACCTCTGAAATACTTCTTGTCTGTTTCACCTCTCCAGCATCTCTTGTCCATTTCACCTCTGCAACACCTCTTGTCCATTTCATCTCGGCAGCATCTCTCAACCACTCCCCCTTCTCTCCTCTGACACTGCCCCCATCCTGCTGCAGGCCCTATCACCTCACACCTGAATTATTGCAATAGCTGCCAGGGCTCTCTGCCTACCTCCCCACTCCAGTTCATCCTCCTTTATCCTCCATCCATCCTTCATCCATGCTGACACTAAAGTGATTTTCCTAAAGTATGAGTTTGACCATGTCACCCCCTTGCTCAAAAAATTTAGTGACACCCTACTACCTCCAGGATCAAATTCTTTCTTTTTCATACATCCTTTGCAACCTAGTCCCTTCCTACCTTTCTAGCCTTACTGACCTACTTGCTGTTGCCTACATTCCATCTCACATCTCACTGCCTTTGTATTGACTAGACTCCATGCCTAGAATATTCTGCCCCCTCACCTCCACCTCTTAGAATCTTTGGATTCCTTCAAGACTCCTTCTGTAAGAGGCTTTTCCCAGTCCTTCTTGCCTTCTACTTCTCTTCCATCTTGTAGGTACCTACTTATTTATACATGGTCTCCCCCATTAGACTGTGAGCTTCTTAGGGACCAGGATAGCATTTTTGCCTTTCTTTGTATCCCAAGCTTAACACAGGGCCTGTCACACAATAAATGCTTAATAAATAATCATTGACTATCCTACAGGGGTTGGGGAAGGAAACGGGGACTGAGCCAAGAGCCAACGAATTTTTTTGCTCCATGCTCCCCTTCTGCTTTGGTAACTCAAGAAACTGCCCTCTGGTCTTTGGCTAGAAAGCCTAGTAAGCAAACATGCCAATTTGTGCCTTTTACAAGAATGGGGGGAAAGGGGTGGGGGTGGGGAAGGAGCCGGTCTTTGAAAAGTCACAGGAAAACAGAGCATCAAGGCCTATGAGTAACACTACAACGTTTACCCGTCTCCTAAAATGCCTTTACAGTCTCAAATAAAAATGGGGCCAGATGCAGCCAGACCAGAATTTGCTTAGTAGGTAACAGATTTATTGGACTTGCTCATTTAAAAAAAAATTAAGGTTATAAACAACATATGTCAAAAATCCCATAAAACCACTCTGGAAAGCGTCTTTCCTGGAAAGCTGAAACCCCTGCTAAGGTTTAGGATTTGCTAAAAGAGGGACAGAAGACAGAAGGCAGGGAGAGAAAGGAAAGGAGGGAGGGGTAGAGAGGGACAGAGAAGAAGGGAGGAAAGGAGAGGGAAAAGTGGAGGGAGGGAGAGGAAGGAATGGAGAAAAAGAGAGGAACAGAGAGGAAGAAAGGTAAGAAAGGGAAAGGAGAGAGAGAAAGGATTGAATGGAAGGAGAGAGAGGAAGGGAGGGAGGAAAACAGAACAGAACAGTAATCCTTGGAAATGGTATGTTCTGTGTGGGTCTGTGTCCAGTAGCTACCCCAGAGGTTCAGCTACCTGGTCCCCTCCCAGGATGTAATCTATCCAACCCCCTCAGAGAACTAGCAAGCCCCTATTTACAAATACAGGTGCTGTTGCTATGAGTGACCATGGCCTGCACATGAGGTCTGCCTATAGAACTCATACTTTTCAGGCAGTGAGAAGGTGCTCAAGGGACTGAAGTCACAGGATCTGAGGGAGGGCCATTGCAAAGCCCAGGACCACAGATATCCTCTAACTTAATGCTCAGATTTCACAGAAAGACAGACTTCTGCTTCAGAGATGGAGTCCCAGATGGGTGGACTCTCCCTGGCATTCCAAGGGAGGCCTTCTCAAAGAAGTCTTCCTGTTCATTGAGTTACTTAGGGAAAGGGTTAGGGGGGGGGGGGGGAGGAGATCTGAGAGGCATGCTGCTGGAGTGAGACAAAGCCCTGGAGGTGTGGGTTCTAATCCTGCTTCTGCCTCAGACTCATTATTTCACCTTTCTGGGCCTCAGTTTCCTCATCTGTAAAACAATTAGCTAGATGAGATGACCCTACAGCTGTGACATTATCTATCTTAAAGTTTCTTCCATCTCTGACATTCCCTGTTCTAAGACCCCTGTCCCTCCATGTCCTGGCATTCTCTGTTTTAAGGACCCCCCTCCCCGCCAGCTCTGATGTTCTCTGATCCAAGACCCTTTTCCAATTCTAACATTCTGTGGTCTCTGTTTGAAGGGCCCTTCCAACTCCAGCTTCTGTGATAAATTATCTTTATCTTCTCATTCATCCATCATCTGACTCTTGTTGGGCTCTGTCTGATCCATTTGAAGCCCCTTCTAAGTGTTGAATCACTTACATCTGTATGCCTTAAGCGATTTCTTAGGATTTATCTACTAAATCCCAGATGGGTTAGGCTCTGCATTTGTGGAGGGAGTTGCCATAAGGGAGTCTCTGTGCTGTTAAAACCACAGCTCCTTCCCATACTGACATCCTTGACCTGTCTGTCTCATGGGGGTATTTATGGAGAAAGGGCTTCCTAAGTCTGGAGTACAGGCTGTAGGGCTAGAATGGGAGGGGGGGCTGCCTCGGGCGGTGCTGGACTCCCCTTCCTTAAAGGCCTCCAAGTGGCCAGATGCTCACTCATGTGGAAGGTTAGCAAGGCAATTCTTCAGGTGCAGCTCAGACTGCACTTGGCTGAGGGCCCCTCCACAGCTGTTCTGGACCACCCTGTGGTCCCTATGTGGATGCATCAACTGCTCCTGCCTGTGGAGTCATGCTCTGTGCCTGCATATTACAATCAAAAAGGGGCAGCTAGGTGGCACAGTGGATAGAGCACTGGCCCTGAAGTCAGGAGGACCTGAGTTCAAATCCGGTCTCAGAGCAAACACTTGATGCTTACTAGCTGTGATCCTGGGCAAGTCACTTAACCCCAATTGCCTAAACCCCTCCCAAAAAAAACATATTACAATCAGAGCCTCAGCAGATGACATTCTCATTCTCCTCTCTCCCCCTCTCTCCTTTCCCTCTTCCCCCCTTTCTCCCTCTCTCCCCCCACCTCTCCTCTTTCCCCCTCT
>NW_020954597.1:1307987-1324985 GCF_900497805.2 Vombatus ursinus | reverse complement strand
CCCTCTCTCCCTCCCTCTCCCCCTCTTTCCTTTCTTCTCTCTCTGTCTCTCTCTGTGTCTCTCTCCCTCCCTCCCCCCATCTCTCTCTCTCTCTCTCTCTCTCTCTCTCACACACACACACACATACACACACACACACACACACACACACACACACAGAGATGACCTCATTCCTTGGACTGTTGAGGTGATGGGGGGCGGAGCAGAGGCTTTGGTCAAAAATAGCTTTCTTATAATTAGGTCTGTATCTCAAACACTGATAAAATGGAGGAGTTAGGCACTGCCTCACGCTAACCTTGTAATGTATGCCACCCCAGGCACACCAGCACTGGGGCCCACCTGGGTCCCCAAGGCCCTGGGACCTGAAGAAGGGAATTTCCTTCCAGCTGTTTGTTCTAGATCTCATGGCAGCCTCTGCTCTACCAGGAGGAAGCCTTGGATTTCCTAGTTACTAAGTCCAGGCTGCTCTAAAACAGGCCCCAGTGAGTCAGCCTTGAATTCTGGAGGCAATTGGCTGGCAACCCCAATGCTTAGAAGAGGCATCCAGCAACCTCAAAAGTGACTGTCCCAGTGTTTCCCAGGCATTGGGGTTGCCAGCCAAGGGCATTTCTAAACATTTTTGTGCCTGAAGCAAGTAGAACAAACTAAAGCAGCCCCTGCAGAACACCAAAAGCCACTATGGGGGGGGGGCGCGGTCTGGGATACAACTAGGAAGAACAGGGCCAGGAAGGAGCTCACCACTAGGGGCTGAGGTCCCTTCCTGTGGGATGCCTGCAATGTTGTTGTCACCTCTTCAGTTGGAATTGCACATGAATAATGACCCCAGCATGGTGATAATACCCAGTATCCCCAGACCTTTCCACGACAGCCCAGCCTATCTGGTCTTTGGGACTGAACCAAGACTCCTGAGGGACTGTGGATCCCTATAGTGTAGGCCCAAGGCTCTGGGAGCATCTGAAGGGCCTTCCATCTCTGAGAAATCTCTCTTCCCTTTGGACTCCCACCCCCTCCACCCCCCCCCCCCAGGAAGTCCTTGATGGAATGAGCAAACACCTTTGGTGAGCACACATCTCTTTGTTTTGTGCCTCATTTGATGTCAATTTTCAGTAAATCATTGACCAGAGTTACCTTCATGGTCACATCTGTCATGAAGGAATGAATGAAAAAACATTTATGAGGCGCTTGCTTTGTGCCAAGCACTGTCCTAAGTACTGGAGATACGGAGAGAAAAACAAAGCAGTCTACTCTTCTGGAGCTTCTACTCTAATAGGAGAAGACTGTACATATAGTATATACATGCATATCTATATGTAATCACAGCATTTTGCAGAATTTTACCATGTATAAAAGGTACTTGATTGGAGAAGAGACTTGAAATTTCATTTTGTTCTTCCATATCAAAAGCTGATTTGCAATTAAATACTCTACAGAGTAGAACCTCAGATTCCAACTATGATTGTGAATTCACAGATGTGGGGAGCTATAGGAAATTAACCAGGTAAGCCTGCCTGTTCCTGGCTCTTGTTTTCATCAAGGATACCTTCAGTGTGTGCCTAGACCATCCACATAAGATGTGATCAAAACATGAATGTATGGATTGGTTGTTACTGACTACTCAGTTAACATGGGGTTTTTTGTTCATAGAACCGCCTATGCTACAGTCTTTGGGAATATTTATTGATGATAAGTCCTGAGAGAAGATTTCTTACCATGACTCCTAGGTCAGTTATTTTGGCTAGTGACCAGATCTTCATCAGAAATAGGCTCAAGATTCACCTCTCCTAGTAAAGCCTTTCCATCCGGCACTAGATGAAGGTGTTAATGGTTGAGAATTGGTTTAATCCTTTTCTCTGAATGATTTTTTTCCCTGCCCAGTCCTGTTGGGCCCCCAAAGTACATGTCTGACTGACAGGAGTTTATACTAAGTCAAGTGATTGTTAACCCAACTGTGAGAAGTTCCAGAGGCAATTGTCTGACACTGATTCCTTCCTCCACAAAGTTATTCCCAAATAGATTCAGGGTTGCCAGCTGGGGCAGGAAAAACTGGAGCATCAGTTAACAATGAGATCTGTCCCATAGTAGACTAGGTTACTTTATTAAGTAGGGAGTTCCGCATCAATGGAGGTGTTCATGCAGAAGTTGGATGACTGCTTTTTGAGGATGTTGCTATAGAGGAATGCTTCATCAGTAGAGGGAGTCAAAGTGTGCTGAGGACAGAAGCCAGAATTTGGGGAATGGGGAAGGTGGGTCACAGGATGCACTGCTCAGTGGGTGAGAAAAAGAGTCCTGCCTTGGAACTCCAGGTTCCACTTTTGAGGAATAGATGAGAGCATCATAAAATCTACCCTGAAAGGGCCATCGGAAACAAGCCAACAACAAAAGAGCCTCATGACATTTTCTGTAATTGCCAAAAACTGTGAGCAACTTAAATACCTAATAGTCAGTAGCTGAATAAATCAGGGTGCATTTTCATGTAGGGGCATGGATAAGAACTGGGCCTGGGATTCCATTGGAATAGGAACTCCTAAGAGAGAGGAAATCTCTACCGAAGCAGGTCAACACCTCTGTGTGTGTGTGTGTGTGTGTGTGTGTCTGTGTGTGTGTTTGTGTGTGTGTAGTTTTGGAGAGCTGCCCAGAACACTGAGATGTGGAATGATTTGTCCAGGGGTGCACTACCAGCCTGTGTCACAGACATGACTTGAATCCAGGACTTCCTGACTTTATGCACACTGCTTCATACTACATCCCATTCATGTAATGGATATTGTAATACAATTAAGACTGACAGGTGTGAGGAGACCTTTAGGCAATAATGCAGAATTGTTTTAAAAAACAGAAATAAAAAACAAAGCAGCAGAATGGAGAGTGAATGGCCATTATAAGAAAAGAATCACAAGCTGAAGACTTGAAGGCTGTGATTGAGAAGCCACTCCTTGATACCAGCAGCTAGCTTTCTGCTTTTTCTTTGTATGTCCGTGCACTTAGCATAGTGCTTGCTTGGTGCATCTGTCATATGCCTGTAATCAGTGCTTGTTGATGGATTGACTAATTAGGACGTTTGGGGGGCTTGAAATTAGTTAAAGTAATTTAAATGCAAATTATTGAACAAGTTTAATTAGGGTATATTGACGTTCTATGTAAGGTTTTGAATAAATAATTTTTAAGTCAATCAGGAAAACTACATGAACAAAATGAGGCAGAGGGATCCAACCAAGGCAGAGGCCATCCAGTCTTGGAACACAGGTTACCAATAATGGAAGTCCATTGCCCCCACTGCAGGGGCTCTGTGGACCCAGCTGTCCCAGAATGACAAGAGCTTGAATCTCAAGAATTCTTGGCAAGATGGAATTTAGAGCCAATTCTCATAAGATGAAATTTAATAGGGATAAATATAAAATTCTACACTTAGCTTTTTAAAAAATCAACTGCTCATCTATAGGATGGGGTAAATATGACTAGATAGCAGTCCACCTGAAAAAGTCTCAGGGTTTGAATGGACTGGAAGCTCAGTATGAGTCAGCAGTGTGACCCAGCAGCCTGAAAAGCATTTCTATAGAAATTTGCAGTTTATAAAGGGTAGCTAGGGAGTGCTCCAGGGGAATAGAATGCCAAGCCTGGAGTCAGGAAGACCTGAGTTCAAATCCAGCCTCAGATGCTTACTAGCTATGTGATCCTGGACAAGTCATTTGCCTTAGTTCCTCATCTGTAAAATGAGCTGGAGAAAGCAATGGCAAACCACTCCCAGTATCTCTGTCAAGAAAGCTCCCAGTGGGGTCACGGAGAGTCAGGCATGACTGAAACGACTGAAGAGCAACAGCAAAATACTTCACAAGGTAAACCCATTGGAGCTTCACAACAACCCTGGGAGGTAGGTGCTGTTATTGTGCCCATTTTATAGATGAGAAAACTGAGGCAGTTAGTGGTGAAGAGACTTGTCCAGAGTCACCCAACTAGTGTGTATCCAAGGCTGGATTGAACTCAAGTCTTCCTCACTCCAGGGTCAGCACTCCATCCACTGTGGTACCACCTAGCTGCCATGTGGCTTCTCATTCAGGTTTCTTTCTTCTCAGAGATTCTGAGGTTCTAGTTGGACCTGGCATGTGACCTGAGCCACAAAGTGAGGGTGACTGTCTGCATCAAGGAGGCCTAAAGGCAGCATGTCATGACTGACACTCGTAAAACATGTCTCAGGGGCAGCTAGGTGGCGCAGTGGATAGAGCAACCAGCCCTGGAGTCAGGAGGACCTGAGTTCAAATCCGGCCTGAGACACGTAACACTCACTAGGTATGTGACTCTGGACAAGTCACTTAACCACAATTGCCTCACAAAAATAAAAATAATAAAAATAAAATAAAATAGGTCTTGGCCTCCAAGTGGGCTTTCATTAGCAGACAGATCTAGAGGCAGAAAATGGGCCCCATTGACTAGCCAGTGCCCTGGAAGTGGGGCAGCAACTTGGCCCTGAGTCTGTCAAGAATTGGCCCAGGCTGCCAGCACCAGGAACCAGCCTTTGCTACGGCATCTCTGGGAGGCCACAGAACCCCTGCCGCTTCCCATGTCCCCAGTATTTTGGTGCCTGTGTAAAAAGCTTATCACACCCGGTTCTTTCTGGTCTCATCTGGAATAGCTGTGGGTATTGGCACAGGGCCACGAACGTGGGCATCTCATGTGGTTTGCATTCCCCTGCTCTTTGAGTCAATGGGGCTCCATCCTGCCCAGATCCCTAGGCTCACTACCCACTTCCTCGGTTACAGTTTACAGAGGGTTGAGATAGAGCAGGTTTGGAGATTGAACAAACACGGAGGGTTCCCTGTGGGGCCTTTGAAAAAGGCCAGTTCAGCCCATTCTAGCACCTCCAGCACCTGCTAGCCACGCCCTCCACCCTAATCCCTTCCTTCCCTCCCTCCTGACAACTTGGCTATCCCAAGGGCCAAGGCGTGATTGCTCAGTCTTTGCTATGCCCAGAGCAGTAGCCTTCACCTCATTTATTCACTCAACAAACATTTGCATATGAGCAGTGCCCCCAAATGCTCATTGGGTCTCCTCCATAAGCCTTTGAGGTGGGTAGTGCAAGTACTGTTATTCCCCTTTAAAAGGTGATGAAACTGAGGGTAAGTGGTTTGTCCAAGGTCACTTAGCTGGTCAGTGACTGGCAGAGACCTGAACCTTCAGCTCCCAAGCTGGAGGCCAGTGCTTTGCCTGTCATGGCACTCTGCTCTCCTGAGAGTCCAAGGGGAAGCTAAATAGTTACTTCTGGGATGAGTGAGAGCGGGGGCCATGGCAGAAGAGAAAGAACTCTAGGACTTTGGAGGACTGTGCCCACAAACACCGCAATGACCTACTGGTGTTGGGGCCAGGTTTGCACAGCTGACAGGCCAAAGCACTCATAGGAGCCATATCTTTGCCAAGTCTTTCTCTTACAGCTTTCGGAACAAGCAGGAAAACAGATCCCTTCCGTGAGGGGCACCGCGCCTGTACAACCAGTTTGGGCCCCACCATCACCCAGAACTAGTCAGGATGGGGGTGGGAGAGGGGTGGACAGGGAGCCCTTCTCCCGGTTGGCTGGAAAAGAGCCTTGGCCAAGACTTAGGCTTCAGAAGGCTGAGAGATCATCAAGGAAGCCCCCCTAGGCTGTGCCTGTCCCTGAGTGGCTGGAAGGAAGCTGATCAGATTATGAGGAGTGGTCACCTCTGGTGGCTGCTGAGGCCCTTGTCTGAGGGTATGGCACTGAGATGCCCCCCATTGCTAATAGGAAAGGAAAGCAGTACCCTCAGGTGCACTGAGGCCCCTGTGAACTCACTGTTCAGCACTTGGGAGAACATGCCAGAGCTGGGAGCTGAGAAGTTTGAGCTGACAGTGACCACAGAGGTCACAGAGCTACTCTCGGAGAGGCAGCTAAGCATGCTCAAGGTTTTCAGCTGGTGGCGCATGGGTAGAGCCCTGGGCCCAGAGTCACCCAACCATGGAGACCACTTTCATCACCCCATGGTGTCCTTGAGGGGCATATACCCCAAGGAGGTCAAAGGCAAAAGAAAGACCAGATGAAACTCGAAAGATTCCCAGCAGCGCTGTTTGTGGGAGCAGAAAAAGGGGGAGGGAATAAAGGGGGTGCCGCTTGCCAGGGGAGGGGCCAAGCTATGCCCTTGCATGAAGGTGATGGAATATTATTGCTTTACAAGAAACAAAACATTTGAGAAGTTCAGAGACACTTGGGAAGCCTTGTCTGATCTGATGCAGCCTGAAATGAGCAGAAGGGGAGGGAACGGAAACGTGTGTGTGTGTGTGTGTGTGGGTGTGTGGGTGTGTGGGTGTGTGTGTGTGTGAGTGTGAGTGTGTGCGTGTGTATCCTTGTATTTCCAACTATGAGTCATGCACTGTTCTAAATGCTTTACAAATATGATCTCACTTGATCATCCCAACACCCTTTCATAGGTAGATGCTATTATGGTCCCCATTTTACAGATGAGGAAACTGAGGCAAATGAAAATTAAGCAACCTGGCCAAAGTCATACAGCTACTAAGTATCTGAGGTCACATTTGAACTCGGGTCTTCCTACCTCCAGGAACCAGTGAGGCCAGTAGACATGACAACAGCCACATCAAAATAGGTTAAATACAGTGACCAGTCTTGATCCCAGAGAACGGGTGATGAACCGTAGCAGACAAAGGGAGAGTCCCAGGTGCACTGTCATTTGTGCTCCTTCGATCAGTTTGTAACAAGGAAGAGGTCATTGGAGGCATGGGGGACATTGGGAATGGCTGTGAGAGAAAAACTAGAAGGCATCCATCCAGCTCTGGAAAATCACTTTGCAAACATTATCTCATTCCTCACAACAAATCCATGAGGAAAGCAAGGTCCCCTGGAGTCCAGTGACTGGCTGGAGGTCACCCACCCAGGCCTGGCACCCTTTTGACCTTGCCCTCTGACCTCTGTGCCCCTCCCACAAAGGACTCTGTGGCACTGAGGTTGGGACTATTCTAAAAAAAGGCTTGGATCGCCTGAGTTCCCTGAAGTGGGATCATTTTCCTTAGAAGTTATTTCCACGAAATTGTCTGTGACTTCACTTTTTAAGCGCCCATTCACTTATGCTAAATTACCCTAGGCGGGCATGTGTTCCCCACATGGATGGATTACCATCATCCATCCTCTTATAATAACCATCAAATTAAAGCATGATGGGCAAAACGAACTGCTGCTGCCCTCCCTTTGCCCTGTGGACAACAATCCTCTTTCCAGCGCCGAAGTGGGTGGCAGCCTGGGCTCAAAGTCAGCAGGGGCCTGGCCTTGAGCCTTGACTTTAAGCAAGTGCCCTACCTTGTCCAGCTCCAAATGGGCGTCCCAGTACCTTCATTGCCTACAATGCCAGCTTGTCATGAAGGGCAGATGCGATCAACTGCGTCCAGACAAGCTACGGGGAAGACAAATTGCAGACGATCACCACAGGGACAGCATGAGGATTAAGGGGGAATCAGGAAAGGCTTCCTGGAGAAGGCAGGGTTCTAGCTGGGACTTGAAGGAAGCCAGAAGGCAGAGACTTCCACTGAAAATGCCCAGAGTCTGGAGATGGAACAAGGAAGCCAGTGTCACTGGATCAAAGAGGGCATGGTGTGGGTGTAAGGAGCCTGGGAATGCTGGGAAGGGTTGAAAATGCCAGAACATTTTCGATTTGATCCTAGAGCTGCTGAGAAGTCACCAGAGTTTACTGAATAAGGGGGTGACACTTGAGGAAGACACTGACAGCTGAATGGAGAATGGACTGTGGTGGGGAGAGAGTGGAGAGAGTCGATGAGTGTGTTAATGACATCCAAAAGAAAAGACCAAAAAGGATACCTGACACACTGGAAGATACACAGTGCCTCCACACTCCTTTCTCAAGCTTGCCATTACGCCCACACCCCTGGGGAAGGACTGGCATCACCTTGGCCTGAAATGCAGAAGCCCTACTGTACCCACTCTTGCTAGGCAGCCATGTTTGGGCCCAAAGGCTTTGGAGGAGGGAACCCAAGCTTGGGGAAGCCACCCCTCCATCGGTGCAGCTTCCTTTGATTCCATAGGCAAATGGCAGCTAGATTTGACTCTTGTAGCCGATGGCATCCCCAATAAACACAAAACAGATACACACACGCACTGCACAGAAGAGAGAAGGAAGTTCAGAAGGGGATACAGACAAGTGGGGCTGTGGTAAATATAGTGCTGTTCAATATAAAATACACTTGAAAAACAAACTGTATAACAGAAGGTCACATGTACATATACAACCCTATTTTCTGTTCTTTGTATATTGAAATGTTGAGGTTAAGTTCAAAATAAAATCTAATTTTTTTAAAGTTTGTTTTTTGTTTTTAACAAAGAATTTGGTTTTAGGAAGGCTGCATTAGAGAAGGGAGCACCTGGGGGCAGGCAGTGGTTTCAGGCAGGAGCTAATGAGTCCCTGCGCTGGGATGGGAGTGGAGAGATGGGGGGAGGGCACTTGGATGTGAAGGAATGCCATAGAAGTCAACTGGACGAGATTTGGTGCCTGATTGGACGAGAGATAGAAGATTCAAGGATATTTGGAACCTGACTTTCTGGGACTGTGGTAGCATCTTCAACAGCTATAGGGAAGTTTGGAAGGAAGGGTCTGAGGGAAAGATAATGAATTCCCTTTTGGACGTATTGACTTTGAGATGTTGTCTGGTGTCCAGGTGGAGCTGTCCAGCAGGTCATGGAGTTCAGGAGAGAGATGAAGCCTGTGTGTATAGACTTGGGAGATGGTAACTAAGAACTGGGTAGCAGATGAGATTCTAAGGAAGCCACTAGCGCTTGAAACAGCAGCAACTTAGGGTGAGGGGAATGGGGACACTGACCATTGGTGGGCAATGATCTGACAAAGGAAGTTGAGGAGGAGCAATCAGAGGCAGAAGCAGGAGAGAGAAGCTAAGGGAAGAGAGAGTATCCAGAGCTGCAGAGAGAGGGAGTCCCCCCTCCCATGTAGCCCTCTCCTCCCTCCCAGGTGGGCAGAAGGATCAAGGGAAAGACTGTCTGCTGAGTGACTCTTGGCCTTGAAGCCTTGACCCTCCCCTGGGAACATCAAGGATTTTTAATTTCTTTTTTCCTCTCTTTGCAGGTCCAGTCAAAAACAAGAAAAAGGGTAAGGTCACCTCATTTGCTTTTCTTTTTGGTGTGTGTGGTTGAATGACTTTCTTCTGACAAACACTTAATAAGTAGAGTTTCCCAGTGTGGCCTCCTTGGCTTGGCCATCCTCCACGGCAACTGATATGCAGCCCATCGTGGTAGAGATTCCGTCAGTCAGTCAGTGAGCATTCACAAGCACGTACTGCATTTCAGTCCCTGCACTTGTATCATTAAACTAGACTAACTCATGAGAAACCCAAGGGCCTTTCTGAAAATCTGCTCTCAAGTGGAGAGAAGCTGAATGATTTCCTGATGAGAGCCCACTCGAGGCAAGGCCCAAGGGGAGGTGAGGCAGAGTCCGTTCCCTTGCTGCCCATTTGCTCTTCACTCTTCTCAGGGGTTTTCCCTCTTCCTACAGTCAGGAAATAGGGCTGCCTGGAGCTCCTAACTGAGCTCCACATATGCCCCTTGTTCTTGGCCTCACAAACTTTCCCTCTTCTCCTTAGTCCTAAGAGAGACCTTCGAAGGTTATCTCATCCTAGAAACTCAGAATCTGCGCAATGATCCCAAGCGCTGTTTGTCCAGACTCTGCTCGACGACCTTCAGTGATGGCAAGCCCGCCACCTCCCATGATATCCTGTGCCACTTTGGGACAGGTCCCACTGATCACGTGTCTGAATCTGCTCTTCTATAACTTCCCCCACCTAACCCTAGTTCTCTGCCCACTGAGGCCAAGCAGAACAGGCCTGATCCTTCTTTTCCAAGTAGAGGGAATGCCCAGGAGGAGCAGCCTGGCCAAGGTCAACTTGCTGATCCAGTTAAAGGCTGACGCCTTTGTTCTGGTCTTACAAATATCTCCCATCCCCATTGGCACCGCACCAGACATTCTTCTCTGGCACTGACAACGGGATGGGATAAGAGGGCCCCAGAGGGGCCCTAGCTGTCTCCAAGGCCCTTCTCACTACTTCCCACTTTATGAAGGCCTGAGCTAGGCTGGTAGCCCTACAAGTAGTGAGAAAGGGATGGATGTGAGAGATGTTGTAAAAGTAGGATTGTCGAGACTTGGCAGTTGATTGGTCCTGGAGTTTTCCCAAATTTAGAAGTCATCCAAACCAGAAACTTAATGCTTTTCCCATCGGACGTCCCAAACGTTGCCACAGTTCCAATCCTCAGTTGTCTTTGACCTGCCAGCAGCTGAGTGTCCTTCTTCTCTTGCCTCCCACTGCCCACTGAGTCTGGACCCTCTTCACCAGCCCTCTGGGCACCGCCATCTTGGAAACTTTGTTCAAGTTGGTCCCCATCTCTCATTTCCACCCATTGAAATCCCTCCAACACCCCAGTAGCTCTCAAGGCCTATAGGGTTTGGGAGATGGAAGGGACTATGGAGTTCATCTAGTCCACTTGTTTTACAGATGAAGAAACTGAGGCTGAGGGAAACAAATCAACTTGCCCAAGGTCCCCCAGCTCTAAAGAGAGCTGGGCTCCCAAACTGGGTTCTCGGCTCCAAAGCCAGCGCACTGACCTCTCTGCTAAAGCCTCCTCAGGTCATCAGCTCTGCGTGAGGGCCTGTGAGGCCCAGGGTGGCTGCTTTTCTGTGGCATGGCCTTCCTGCTGCGATGCCAAACGCTGCTGGCCAAACCCCCTGCCTCCAAGGAGAGCCCCAGAAGCTCCGGGCCCCGCCCATCTGCCCAAAGGCAGAGCAAACCTCGAGGGGAGGGGCCCAGTCAGGCTACTCTCCTGTCTAGGAAGGTTATAGCTTTGTTTCTGCAGCTTCCCCTCCCCCCATGCCCCCCACAACTGCTGCTCTGGCTCTGCCCTCCTCCCTAGGTCAGCCCTGTCAATACTGGAGACAATGGCCATGCGCCACCCAAGCTGGGCACCTCACTCCTTCAGATGAGCCTCGTGTGGGGCACGAGCAGAGCCAACAGGTCAGAATAGCCTGGGATAGTTGTTCATAGAGCTGAAGGCTTGTGCTGGGCTGACTGAGGGGGCAGAACGTAGAGGGGACTTGAGGGGAAGCTGGCTCCCCCAGGCTGCCTTAGGATTTTCAGGCCTACAAAGGGTGGCTGACCCTCTGGTGCCACTGCCAAGCCTGCCTGAGAAGCGTGAAGGGCAGACAGCAGGCAGGCAGGGAGGGGCCACCCCCCCCCCAGTGCAGCAGCCTCCCTGGCTAGCTTCCCACCTGTCATACTTCATCAAGCCCCTTCCTGGTCCTTGTTTCATTTGAGACCCCTGGCCTGCCTCAGCCACATGGACCCCTTTCCCCGTTAGTCAAGCCTTGTGGGAATTTCTGTGTCATCACTCGTTGCTGCCTGCCTCTCCTAAGCCCCCAAGAAGCGGCAAAGGCCCGAGGAGGGCAGCCTCTTCTAAGGCCACCTCTGGTTAGCCTCCAGGGACTTGGGTAGAGGGGGAGGGGGGAGGAGCGGAGGAGGGAAAGCCCCAGAGCTCATAAGTCTGTCAATTCATGGAGTCATTGGATTAAGAGCTCTCCCCTTCCATGCCTCATAGGAACCTGAGGCTCTCAGAGCAGAAGGAACAGATTCTGGGCCTGGGATGGGGGGGCGGGGAGGGAGGAGAAAACGTCAACCAAGTTTGCTCTGTGGGACCCCTGAAGATGGTCTGATGGTCTGATGTTGAATCTTGGTTTCGTTTTGTTTTCTCAGGAAAAAAGGCTGGACCTCCTGGGCCAAATGGTCCCCCAGGCCCCCCTGGGCCTCCAGGCCCCCAAGGACCTCCAGGAATCCCCGGAATCCCTGGCATTCCTGGGACAACAGTCATGGGACCCCCTGGCCCTCCTGGTCCCCCTGGGCCTCAAGGCCCCCCCGGGTTGCAAGGCCCCTCAGGTGAGTGCCTCCGTCTCCCCACCCTGTGGCCAGAAGACCTTTGTAAGTACCTCCCAACTTGTGGGGATGCAGGAGGATCTAGCCCTTTGGTCAGCTTGGGGTATTTTGGGGGGAGGGGAGAACAGCTGCCTGACCCTGTGGGCTAAAAGGGCACATCTTGTCACCTCTACTTTTTGCCCCTCTATTACAAGCCTCCCTGTCTTCAGTGTGCCCACATGACCAGCTACTAGGGGCTTCCCGGTAGATAAATGGACCCCCAGCTTTTGAGTCCCAAATGCTGATATGACTTCTACATAAAGCTGCAAGGGATCTTAGAACCCAGGAGAAGGAATGTCATACCTGGGAGGAGCCTTAGAACAGGGGATGACAGAGCTGGGAAGGGCCTTAGAACAGGGAATGTCATACCTGGGAGGAGCTTTACAACAGGGGATGGCAGAACTGGGAGGAGTCTTAGAACAGGGGATGGCAGAGCTGGGAGGGGCCTTAGAACAGGGGGTGGCAGAGCTGGAAGATATATTGGCAACTGTATCCAGAGCATTTTGGTCCATGAGAATTTGAGCTTCTTGGCCAGCCCCCAGAAGCAAGAGCACTTGACTCTTGTTGAACACCTGTTCAGGGATGGGTGGGGATTTGGACCGAGAGTCCTTCCCATTGGAGAAGTAGCAAGGCCAGGCCTTGGAGCGAGAATCCCCACAGGATCTCCCTTGAGGCCTTGTCTACCCTGTAACCCCTGGGCCCTTCCCCTGGTGGGTGAGGGGGTGGCCAAGAGGCTCCAGTGTGAGTGAAGGCTAAGGGGAGACCCTAGGCTGGGCTGGTTGGAAATGCCTTCTCTCCCCAGCCTTCCCCATCTAGCCCAAAGTCTGTTAAATATGGGATCTTGAGGGCCCTGGGAATTGAGCCCCATGAACATGAAGCGGGGATAGGTAATGGTAGTCAAGGCAAGTAGCATTGTCATTTTATGATCACGGAAACTGAGGCCCAGGAGAGGGTCACTGACTTGTCCAAAGTCATCCAGCTAGTAAGTGACAGAGTAGGAGTCAAGTCTCAGACACTGACCAAAGTATGACCATTGAGACTCATTAAGACTCCTGGCCCTGGTGGCTGAAGACACCCATACACACACACCCCCAGGCAGCTCCAGCCCTATCTCCTTAGTGAAGGGCCAGTTGGCCCTCCCCTCCAGGGAGCTGCAGCTGGATCCAATCTCTGGAAGAAGAAAGGCAGGCTGGCAATGCCCCCACTAGGGCCCAAGCAGGTCAACCTCTCATATGCTACCAGCCTGAAGCCCTGATACTCTCTTACAGGTGCAACCGACAAGGCTGGCGCTCGAGAGATCCAGGTGAGTCAGAGGAGGGCAAAAACTGGGGGTGCTCCTGGCTTGGCCACTTGCTGGGCTGGTGCCTTCCCCCCCTCCTTTCCCTCATGTTTCCTTCCCAATGAGGAAGTGGGCTCAAAGATAGAAAGGCACTTGCCAGTGTCTTCTGACTCCAGTGCCATATGTGCCATGCCAACCATGCCACCCAGTGGGTAGCAGCAGCTTTGGGGGCTTTATCACTGACCAGGTCACAGGAACAGAACCTGTTTCTCCAGGCCCCACCTCGAGTGTACCAGCATGTCTTCCCTTGCTCTTCAGCAGGTGGGAGCAGCCATGGTACCCCCATCCTAAGGCCTCCAGCCCTTCCCCACAGTTCCTGGGCTTCAACAATGCAGTTCTCTTCCCAATCTGTGGCCAAGTGGAGACAAATCCCTGGCCATGTGTAGAGAAGGAGGCCTTCCCCTCTTTCCCTGAGCTTCCTGATTCCCATGTCAGCATCTCCTTGGCCTCCCTCTGGGTCAGGGGGAGGGGGCTGGGGTGAAAGTGCAGAAGGCCAGCCCATCAGCTCTCAGTGCCTGCTCTCCACCCTTCTCTCCCCTGCAGCCAGCTGTGGTGCATCTCCAAGGCCAAGGCTCCGCCATCCAGGTGAAGAATGGTAAGAATCCCAAGAGGAGCTCTGTGTGAGCCCAGCACAACTGCTCCCCATCCCCAGCTCTCCCTTCTCCCTCCTCCTCCCTCTCCCTGCCCTGTCCAAGGGAAGGCGGGCTGGAATTCCTCCAAGCCGTCAGCCACCCCGCCAGAGACCTTCATGAACACACAACCTGCAGAGAAAACCGTATGATATTAGAGCTAGAAGAAAGGCCTTTTGATCCTAGAATGTCAGAGCTGGAGGGACCACATGGCACAGAGAAGGAAACTGAGGCCCCTATAAAAGACTCCATCTTCTCCCCTAAGGAACCAGGATGGCTCCAGCTGCCCCGCTTTGGGGGCTGCTTTCCCAAGACCTTATCCCCATCCGACCTTATCTGATTTTCCTAATATCCTTGGGACAACATCCCGGGCACAAGAATTCTGATCTGCCTTGACACGTGAGAACTTGGAGCCCTGAGGCTCCAAGACATAAAGGGACTTGTTCAAGGTCACACAATCAGGAAGGGACAGAGCAAGGTCCAAGTCTCCTGAGTCTAAGCCTACTACGACAGGCTGCCCATGTCCTGGAGATGCCACATCACCTATGGGAGCCCAGGCTGGGATGGGGGTGGGGTGCAGAGAGCATTTCCGGGGCCTGCGTGCACATGTACGGCAATCAATCAACAAGCATTTATTAAGCACCTACTATGTGCCAGGTACAGTGCTAAACACTGAGAGTACAAACACAAGTTTGTAAAAAAGCCTGGGTGAATGTGAGCGTATGTATTTGTGGCTTCCCAGCATGCTCCTGTGGCTGACCCATCCATGCCAGCCCAACTAATAGCTCTGGAAATGGAAGTCAATACATCAAAGTCAGTGGCCACCCCTGTCCGGACTGGCTCTGACACCTGCCCCGGGCCGTCATCTGTCCGTCTGGACTACAGACAGCAGAGCTCTGTTTGGGCGTCTGGGCCACACGCTGAAGGAACGTTAGGCGGCCACCCCCCCGCCACCAGCCTCCCCCTGGTAGTCTGGCCTCCCTCTTCCTTGGGGCTCAGCCAGAGCCAGAAGCAAGGGGACCAGGGCCCCCTGCAGGTAGGCTGGGGCACTGATTCCCCTCTTAGCCCCAGTGCCCGACTCATCCATGCCTAAGGAGTAAGGCCAGGGGGACAGGCTCCCTCCTTTCCACTAGACAAAAGGCCCTTCTTCTGCTACCTCCACATTGAGTGTCTAGCCCCAGATGGGGGTGGGGGGAGAGGAGGAGGAGGAGGAGGAGATGGGGGCGATCTCTCAGCAGTGCCAGCTCCCCAACCCCCAGAGCATACTGGGCAATCTTTTGTAAATGCTGCATGCCTGCTCTGGTCTAGGCCCCATGCTGGGCCTCGGAATTGGTCTTCAGCCCTAGCTGTGGCCACTCCAGTCCCCAAGTCGATTAGGCAGTGAGGCCCCCCTAGAGGACTCCCTCACAGCTGCTCCCACAAAAGCAGATGGTAGAATCCCTGAACAAACATATTCCCATCTGCCAAGGGTCCTCAGGGAGTAGCTTGGGTGAACATGCTTTGGGAAAAGATGCTCTGTGGTCTGATGCCCCTGGGGAGGAGGAGTCTGAGGATTTTCCCGTCTGCCTGTGACGTCTTATTGGAAATGATAGTGGCCTGGGTAGAATGAAGAAGCAGAGATGATCCCTAGGAGAATAGAGAAGGGAGAAGCCAGGAAAGTTGTAGGACGTGGTGAAAGCTTTCAAGCTGGGGCGCCAAGAAACAGGCCTGAGCTTCCCGATGGGAGAACATGAGTGAGTTTAGTGGGTGCCTGTGGTCCCCACAGTTCCACAAACTCATTGGCAAAAAAGGGCCAGAGGAAAGAACCAAACACTCTCACTCCTCACCTTTGTGTCCTGAGCGTCTTTCAGGTCTCAGCCAAAATTCCACCTTCCTCAAGAGGCCTTTCCCAGCCCCACCCCCCAGACCCTCCCTGAATTCTGAGGCCTTTCCCAGCCCCCCATCTCTAATGCCCTCCTGAATTCTGAGTTCATCTTCCATCCACAAACAACTCTCTCTTTACTCAAGTTGACAATTTGTACGTGATGTGAATTTACCCCTGGTCACCCACTTCACTTAGCCTCTATAACAAAGGCACACACTAAATTAATACCTTTACACAAGTCATCAGTGCAGACATATGCAATACCGTCCCATGATAATAGAATTAGAAAACCAAAGGTCAGCTTAATGGTCAAGAGTGATCAGTGCTGTCCAGCCAGGGCAGCCTAGGCGTGCAGTCAGACACACACACACACACACACACACACACACACACACACACATACACACTCACTCTCCCTCTCTCTCTCTCTCTCTCACACACACACACACACACACACACACACACACACCCTGCACCCAGCCCTTCTCACGAGGTCTGGCTGCACAATAACAATAACAAGCCACATTCTCCTCATCTAGCCTTTCAGAATTCTTTAAGCAAAGTCAAATACACATAATGCGAATTTACGTAAAGCGAGACCTGGCTGTGCTCTGTCTTTATCTGGTCGTATGTAGTTATTGACAAGCTGTCTTCCCCATTAGAGGGCACGGACTATGAGTTTGTCCTTCCTGATATCCCCATCACTTAGCACAGTCTTGACACATGTGATAAGTGCTTAATGAATACTTGTGGACCTACTGGCTGACTTGGGAAAGCACAGGAGGAAGAGGGTCACCAAGTTAAGGGTAAATCCTGGTTTTCATGTGGCCTAGACAAGGCATTTCAATTTTACAGGCCTCAGTTTCCTCATCTGTAAAATGGGGAGGGGTTAGAGATTGGACTAGATGATCTTTTTTTTCTTTTTTGCCTTTTGGTGAGGCTGTCAGGGTTAAGTGCCTTGCCCAGGGTCACACAGCTAGTAAGTGTCAAGCATCTGAGGCCGTATTTGAACTCAGGTCCTCCTGACTCCAAGGCCAGAGCTCTATCCACTGTGCCACCTAGCTGCCCCATGGAATAGATGATCTTTAGGGCCTCATCTGGTTCTAGCTCTAGGAACCTATGGAAAAACATACACACACACACTCACTCTCCCTCTCTCTCCTCTCTCTCTC
>NW_020954597.1:1306274-1307887 GCF_900497805.2 Vombatus ursinus | reverse complement strand
TCTCACACACACACACACACACACACACACACACACACATACACACATGCTCCCTCACACATACACACATAAACACACCCCAAGATAAGGAAGGCCTAAGTCTCAGATCCCATCTTCAGATTGGAAATCACAAAAGTTTCAGAATCCCAGAGCAGGACCTTCCAGATCATCCACTTCAACCTCCTTGTTCTATAGGCAAAGAGACACAGCCCTAGAGGGGCCATGGCCTGGGCCTACCCAATGTCACTCAGCTCCTACATGGTGGCAGAGTAGGAATCAGACCCTAAGTCCTCTGGTTCCAGGTCAGATGCTAAGTCTTAGTGTTGAGAAGATGGCTGAGGCCAAAGGCCTGGTCTACTGCATCTGAACTTGGCCTCATCCCCCATGGCCTTGGAGAGCCTCCAAACAAGTGATCCCACTGCCGCTCCAGAAGCAATGCCCTTCCCCAGTGGGCCGGGCTGGGCTCAGCTTGCTCTTTCAGGGCTGGGGGGGAGCGGGAGGAGAGGGTGGCAGTGGTGGGTTCTGGGTTCGTGCTGTTTTTCTGACATGTACTGAGTGACTACCATTCTCTCATACTGAGATCTTTCAGGTGGAGTGCTCAATGACTGGTCTCGCATCACCATGAACCCCAAGGTGTTTAAACTGCACCCCCGCAGTGGGGAGCTGGAGGTACTGGTGGACGGCACCTACTTCATCTATAGTCAGGTAGAAGTGAGTACGGTCTTAGGCCCAACTCCTTTCCTAGATGCAGAATGCAAATCCCACACCAACCGCAGAGGGGCACTGTGGAGCCAGCCAAGGCAGGCAATGGCGTAATCCTTGGACTTTGAAGGAAACTTAACTGGGGTTGGGGAGGGGAGGTGGTGTTATTTGGGGGGAGGAAGGAACTAAAGAGAAGAGGGACTTTGTGATTTCTGTAGATGGCCTGAAAGCAGCCACCACAGTGATGGCCACGCAGGCCCCTCTGCCATTCAGCCCATGGAAGCCCATGGTGGGTCCCTCCTCCCTCCTCCCAAGCTTCTTCTGGAGCTGGGGAGGGTGGGTAGATGGGTGTGTGTGTGTGTGTGTGTGTGTGTGTGTGTGTGTGTGTGTGTGCGCGCATAGTGGCCTAAGTTTGTGGCCTGGCACCATGAGGCTAGTGGTGCTGGAGGAGCTCCAGGTCCTCTAAGACCTAGTGTGCAATGGAGGTGGTAGATCAGTGTGTTTTTCTCTAAACAGCCTGTTTGTGGAGACTGAAAAATAGTGCCCTCCCCCCTCACCAGCTGCTGTGCCTCGGTATGCCCATGTAATAGACTGACAAATATGTGGCCAGCCAGTCCTAGACACAGAGAAGTGAGTGTGGTGGCCTAGAAAATGAGGCCCGTGTCCCTAGCACAGTGTCCAGTGTGCCCACCTGGCCTACCAGCTCAGCCCTGGGCCTCTCTGAAGGCCATTCAGGGGGCTGGGACAGTGCAGGCAGATGCACTGGGGCCCTGCAGTGGCATCTGTGGCCCCTTCTGGCCACTTTCTACCCCTTTCCTCAATGGGTTTATCTCCCCTCCCTCTCTCTCCCTCTCCCCCTCTCCCCCTCTCCCCCTCTCCCCCTCCCCCCCCCCCCCCCCTCTCCCCCTCTC
>NW_020954597.1:1287150-1305874 GCF_900497805.2 Vombatus ursinus | reverse complement strand
TCCCCCTCTCCCCCTCTCCCCCTCTCCCCCTCTCATTTAAGCCCCTCTTTCTTTCTTTGCCTATGCCTTGGGCACACTGGGCCCTGGCAGGCATCTCCATTAGGGGAGATGACAGAGCCTAAAGCTTGGGCCTTCTCTAAGGTGTCAGGCCGAGAGACGGCCAGACCAGCTGAGCGATGGGGAGCCCAGCCATTAACAAGATTGGCCCAACTGGTCTCAGGTGTCCGTTGTTAGTTCAGAACCTGGTCCCCCACCGTGGGAATCCCAGAATGGCAGGCTTGAGAGGGACTGCAGAGGGGACCTCGTCCAAGCCGGGATCATCTTTGGCAACATCCTCAGCCAGCTCCTGACGAGCCCCAGAATGTGTGGTGCTGCCCTTCCCCACCCCCAGCTCTTCACTTCTGGGCCTGCTCATGGGACTTGAGCAGAGCCAGCTCTGCCTCTCTGCCACCTGCAGCGCATCCCTTCTGGGCCAAGGGCGTGTGTCTCAACTGAGCCCCTGGAGAAGGGCAAATGCACATTATCTTAGCTGCCTGGCCACTCAGGTCATGGATTTGTACTTTTTTTTCAGGGCCTGAGGCTGAGCAAGGAAGTGAGTAAATAGTCTCTGTTGCTGAACCCCACAGCCTCTACTATAGCACTCTGCCAGGAAGTAGTGACAGACAGACAGAAAGAAAGAAAGACAGAAAGAAAAACAGACAGAAAGAAAGAAAGAAAAAAAAGAAAGAAGGGAGGAAGGAAGAAAGAGAGGAGGAGGAGGAGGAGGAGGAGAGGGGGACAGAGGGAGGGAGGAAGGAAGAAGACAGGAAAGTTCATCTCGACGCTCTAGGATGAAGAACCTGGCCTTCATATGTCCTTGCCTGGTTGATTCTCTGGCTCTACTGCCCTTCCCTAAAATCAGCATATAAGACCTGCCCTTGTGCCAGGACTAAGGAGAGAATACCCGAGGCAAGTCCAAGGGGCCTCTCGAGGGCCTTATGAGGCTGCCCAAATCCCCAGCTGGCCTTGTGTGAACTTCCTGGCCAGCCACTCCTGGCCACTGTCCAGGACTCCCCTTGATAAAAGGAAGCTTGCAGGCTTCTTCAATTTCAGCAATCATCAGGGCTGGACAAAGGAACCTGGGAGATTATCCAGTTCCTCTGTCATTTTGCAGATAGGGAAACAGACCCAGAGACGGGAAGTGACTTCCCCAAGATCACACAGCAAGTCAGTGGCAGAACGAGGACTTGAACCCTGGTCTCCTGCCCTCCGCCCCAGAACTCTTTACCCTTAGCCTGGGCCTCAGAAGCCTTGGGGCGGCCAGCCCTCATCTTGGCCTGCAAAAGCTTTAGTGTGGCTCAGAAGCCTTGGAACAGCCTGGCCTGGGCCTCAGAAGCCTTGGGGCGGCCTGGCCTGGGCCTCAGAAGCCTTGGGGCGGCCCAGTCCTTAGAAGCCTTGGGGCGGCCCGGCCCTCAGCCTGGTTCTCAGAAGACTTGGGATGGCTGGGCCTAGCCCGGCCCTCAGCCTGGCAGGGGCTGGTCCTCCCTCCAGGGAGATGCCTGCACAGCCCTGCCCCATCTCACCCCTCCTTGTCCCCTCTCCCCCCCAGGTTTACTACATCAACTTCACGGATTTTGCCAGCTATGAGGTGGTGGTGGATGAGAAGCCCTTCTTACAGTGTACCCGGAGCATCGAGACGGGCAAGACCAACTATAACACGTGCTACACGGCAGGCGTGTGCCTCCTCAGGGCCCACCAGAAGATTGCCGTCAAGATGGTGCACGCCGACATCTCCATAAACATGAGCAAGCACAGCACGTTCTTTGGGGCCATCCGACTAGGCGAGGCCCCTGCTTCCTAGACTCTCCCTGGCTGGGAGGCCAGGACACCTGGGGCCGCCCCACCATTGCACAGTTTGGATGGAGATGTAGGCATCTTCCAGCCAAGGAGAGACAGAGGAGAGAGCGAGAGAGCCAGCTGCTCATGGTCTATTTATCCCCTAATTAGTGGCTTTCGGGCGAGCCGGCTTGCTGGGACCCCGGGGGAGGCAGGGGGTAGGGCCACTGGCCTCGGGAGGGCCAGGCCAGTCTTAGGACACTCAGCACCACTGGGCTCGGGATGAGGGGTGACCCACAAGCCCATCGCCTTCAGAACTCTGACACCGCCAGCTCTGTGGCGGCAGGCACTTCGGGGCAAGAACTGGCAGAGCCAGGAGCCAGGGAGGGAGCTGCCAAAGAGGCCCTCAGTTCAAACCCCCACCCTCAGGGCCCTTGGGCACCAGCACGAGTCAATGGTCCATTAGCATCCTGCCTTCACCACTTCCTCAGGCTCTTCCTCAGCATCTCTGGGCCTCACCTCCACAGTCCTTTCCACTCTGACTTCACCTTCCTGTCTGCAAGCTGAGGGCCTTGGACTAGATGGCTTTCCACCTGAACCTCTGCTTCTGGGCTCACCTTAAGTGGGCCTTTGCCGTGATGCAGTGTGAAGGGACAGAAGTGGGGAGGGGGGAGGGACAGAGCAAGCCCACAATGGGGCCCTTGGTATGGGCTGATGGCTGTGCTGGCTGCTCGGCCCTGACGGCCTGCAGGCCCCATTGAGGCCGCCTGCTTCGACTGAGAGGAGGCCCTCACTTGGTTTCCAGCCTCCATCCTCAAGTTTGCCCTGTCTCTGCCACACCCCTTCCCCCCCCCACCCCAGCATGCTGTAGTCTGGGCTCAGGAAATGGGACCATGGCCTTCTCCCTCATTTCCAGGGCCATCCTCAGCTCTCAGTAAATTCCTGCGATTGGGCCATGCACCCCCTCCACGCACACCCAGAATCTATACTCATCCCAAGCTGGCTATGGCTTCCATTCTCCCCACCAGAGAGCTCCTCGTCTGAGACCAAGAGCTTTTCCCATTTGATGTGACGACGCACAAAAGGCTTTCATTCTGCTTACAGAATTGTGCCCACTGGCAGGGGATTGGACCAGATGACTTCTGGTCGTCCCTTCAAGGTCAAGGATTCCAGAGGCTAAACCTTAGTTGTGTGAACTAGCCCAGCTGCCTTCCACCAGAAGGGTCTATTAAGTCCTCCCCGCCTCAGAGCTCCAGGGGATGCTGAACAGTGGGAGTGCTAGCTGACCAAGGAGGAAAGGGTGAGATGTGGCTGAAGAGTCCCCCTTCCCCGTGAGGCTCGGGCCGCTAAGGGAGTCCATGATCTGTGCCGGAGGTTGGCTTGAGGCCTCTGGACTGAGCGTCGCTTAGGCAGCAAGGTAGGACACCTAAGTGGGAGCCGATGGAAAGGGCGCTGGCCCTGGATTCGAATCATGCTTCTGCTGCTTCTACAAATGGGACCTTGGCCAAGTTGCTTTGCCTCCCAAGGACTGCAGTTCCCTCAGCTGGTTTCAGGACTCACAGCAGTCTTCCTCGCAAATGGACTTTAAGGAAGCTCCAGGATGGGTTTAGAACTAGTTGTCTGCTGGTTCCAAGGAGGCCACTCTTGCTCAGCACCAATCATTCCCTAAGTTACTTAGCTTGGTCCAAGGTAAAGCCCTATCGATAGATTGGGGTAGACCAAGGCCACCAGTCGGGACAGATGCTTTCATTTTCTTGAGTGTCCTAAAGTTTTTCTTCCACTCCCACCCCTATTGCCTGACTCTCCCACCGCAGCAGAGCCTGCAGAGGGGCTGCTGGGCAGTGAGAACTGCAGAGCTTGTGTATCCCCATGGCCAAGTGGCAAGAGGGGCCTGGGGTTACACTCTGTGGCATCTGCTAGTGACAGCCTTCGGACCTAAGGCCCTACAGACACCAACCCAGTGTGGGCCTCCCACCTCCTAGAAAGCTCGCTGTTCATGATCTTTTGGACAGTCAGACACAGAAGAGCTTGCCATTCCCCTGCTCATGCGGCCAAGTGGGACTCCCAAATGGACAGTCCACAGGAGAAAGGCACTGGAAGCCTACTGAAGAAATCCAGAGCCCTGGTATGTCCATTTCTTGGCAGCACTGGCCAGCCCGGTAGCTGCTGGGACTTCCGTACTGAGAGAAAAGGTCCATTAACCTTCAGACCCTATGTCCACTTGGTGTTGCGCCAAGCAGGGCTGCTGGTCCCCCATCACGCTAACTGAATCAGTGTCTACCTACCTCCTGAGGGCTATGAGGGAGGTGAAGGACCAAGCAGCCCCACTGGCGAGAGCTTGACGCCCAAGGAGAGACACAGAGGAGAAGTGGCAATGACACTGGAAAGTACCTTGGAGAGCTCCAGAGTCTCTGGCCCAAAAGACCTTCTTAAGAAAGACCAATTCTAGACGCTGGCAGAGCAGGAGTGAAACAGGAGGAAAGGGAAAGGGCTCCCATCCCTGCCTCTCTCAGCCCAAACTGTGGGGCACTGCATGGGGTTAGGTGCCCCAGGCAACCTTCCCCAGTCCCTTCCCAAAGAGAACCTGAGAGCTGGGGGTCTTTGCTCTTTCTGACAGGGATGGGGCCCGCTGTGGTTGCTGCAGAAGAGGCCTGTGGCTGCGTTTGGAAGTTACTTTGAGGTCAAAAGAATGGGGAGAAGTTGGAGGTGTGCCTCACTGACCTTCATTCGTTTGGCTTTCCCTGAGGGCTGGAAGACTAGAAGAAAGATTTGAATCCCTGCCCTGCCCCCTCCAACGGTGCTGAGGGCCCTTCTCCTTCATGTCATGACCACTGATGCAAGAAATAGGATGTGGCTTGTCCATCTGACTAATGGAGGCTTTGGCTCACTCAGTCCCAACAGCAAAGCCCTCAGGACACCCTGACTCAGCCCCTACCACAGCCCCAGCTCCTGCCGTGGTCAATTCCAATCAATCCAGCAGACATTTTTGAATGTCACTACTATGTGCCACACCCCAGGATCTAATAACAAGCATGAAACAGTCCCTGCCCTCAAGAGGCTTCTTTTCTCCAGCTAAAGCCCAAGCAGCCTCTATGTCCAGCCCTTGGTGACTGGAGCTGCTTGGGTTGGTGCAGTCAATTTGGGGTCCTCCCCCAGCCCTACCTACACACTGAGAAGAAAGTTAAAATAGCCTCATTGGGACTTTCCATTCTCCTTGAGGATCCTGGCTTTATTACCTCACAGCAACTGGAACCCAGATGGGTCTTGGTTCTGTGGGCCATATTATAGTCACCATGTAGGTTTTATTTAACCCATTTTAATAAATCTGCTATTCAACCAAAGCGAGATGTAACTAACCTCCTTGTGGGTTCCACCAGTCTCAACTTTATGCAGGTGAAGAGGTCAGCTGAGCAACCAGCCTCCCCTGTTTGCCCCGAGCTTCCTGCTTCCAGTGGGAAAGCATCAAGATCCCCACAGGAGACACTAGCACCTGGAGGCAGGCCCCTGTGGGGAAAAAAGGACAAAGGTCCAGTACACTAAATGCTTTCTGTAGGGTGCTCTGACTAGTGCTGGTCTTCTAGCCTGCGGGGCTCAGGCAGGGATGCAGGGGGGTGGCCCGTGGTCCAAGGTCCTGTCACAGTCACTGGACTCTACTTCCCCAACACCCACTTGGTGACACCCAGGCCAAAAGGAGCATCCCCTACCTTTTGAAGTCTTCCTGTTCCCCAAGTTTTGTATCAAGCTCAGGGCAGAGGTGCCGGTGTGAGCTGGGGGCTGGGAGCCCCAGTGCAAGGCTGTATGAAAGAGCTTGGGATGGTAGGGTGCTGGTGCCAGCTGAGCCTGGGCTGCTCCCAGTCCAGGAACCAGGACAGGCTCCAATCCTCTGCAGGAGGCTGGAGGCCCAAACGGACTGCCTCTCCTCTAAGTCTCTGCACTCTGCTCTTAAAACCCCATTGGGTCCCTCCAAGAAGGGCTGGGGCAGCTGGCACCTCTTACTTGGATAGGATGTCTCTGTGACTCAGTGCAGGTGGGCCAAGCAGGCCCAAGAGATGCCTAGTGTGGGAGCACAGGCTTGCTGCGGTTTGGTGGAGCTGCTCTGTGTATATCACATATACATACTGTATATATAAGCCAGGTTGTAAGTTTGTGTAAATGAATGGTTTGTTCTTGGCCAATAAAAGCATTTCCCCCCATGAGAGGTTGGACTTGTTTGCAAAGTGCTGGCCCCTAATCCCACCAACCAGAGAGCCCCTGCTCTGTGAAAGGTCCAAGGTCTTCTTGTTACCCAGGCCCCACCCTGTGAGGGAAGGAGAGAACCAAGTTACCTCCAAGCCACCAAGGCCCAAAGAACAAGGTGTCCCTGAGCCAACACCCTCCCCTTCCCCCCACCTTTTCTCAGAGCTGCATACCTTGGGTCACCCCTAAGGCAAGGCCAGGGCCCAGGCCTAAGCAACATGCAAATGGGCCTTTTTCCCAAGCAGTGAGATAATGAGTCTACCCACCAGCTGAGCTCAGGGATCTCAGTATGCCGTAGCTGGGGTCTGAGGCCCTGAGAGCCCCTTCTCAGGCCCCTCGTGGGGCTTTGGGGCAGCCAGTTCCATGGTCTCGATAATTCCACAGAGAGTCCAGATGACAAAGAGATTCCCAGGATGCTGAAAGGCCCAGGCCAGAGCTCTAGGCATTCATGTCTCCCCCTCGGTGTACCAGGAGAAGAGGTGGAATAGAAGCATTGACCAGCAGGGTTTCTGCAGCTGAGCCCTGGTCACAGAGCTGAAGCTCTGCTCTATATAGGAAATGAGCATCCGTGGGAAATTCGATGACTCTTTAAACACCCGCCCTCCAGGAGCTCAGGAAAATGTACCCTCCGACACAAAAAGGAGCTAAGCAGAGGCTGAATGAACCACTTGCCTTGGTCTCATTGTTTGATGGGCCCGGGAGAGGCAGACACCCACTCAACGGCAGATGTTGTAGGCCAAACTAACAGACGTGGTGTAGTGAAATCACCAGTCCTCAAGGCCTTTTTTTATTCATTTTGAACTTAAATACAGAAAGATTAAAAAAAGAGAATATGTACATAGCACAACATAAAAAGAGGATTCTCTAAAACCATAAATTTACATTTCACACTGTTTACTTTTTGAGAAAAACTAAGTATTACATGTCGTTTTCAAAACTCCTCTGCCTTCCATGCTTCCTTCGAAAGTTTCTTCTATTCTCAGCTGTGCACTTTTTCTATTTTTGCCCCTTCCACCCCACCCCGCCCTAGAGATGGCTGCCATTAGACACAAATATGTGTGTGTGCTTATGTGTGTATGTGTATGTAAAACCATACTATACATACTTCCATTTATGAGTTCGTTGTCTGAAAGTCGATAGCATCTTCCTTCACAGGTCCTTTGTAGTTGATTTGAGTATTTATAAGACTCAAATTGACTTAGTCACTCAAAGTGTTCTTAAAACAATATTGCTTTAAGAGAGCATGGAGTAGTTTATCTGTCAGATTTATGAATAAGGGAAGAATTTGGGACCAAAGAAGACATAGCATTACAAAATGTAAATTAGATCATTTTGATTATATAAAATTTAAAAGGTTTTGCACAAACAAAACCAATGCCATCAAAATTATTGGGGGAAAAAGTTTGTAACAAGCATCTCTTGATAAAGGCCTCATTTCTCAAATATATAAAGAACTGAGTCAAATTTAGAAGAATACAGGTCATTCCCCAATTGATAAATGGTCAAAGGATACGAACAGGCAGTTTTCAAAGAAATCAAAGCTATCTATAGTCATATGAAAAAGTTCTCTAAATCACTATTGATCAGAGAAATGCAAATTAAAACAACTCTGAGGTACCATCTCACTCCTATCAGAGTGGCTAACGTGACAAAAAGGGAAAATGCTCAAAGTCGGAGGAGATGTGGGAAAATTGGAACACTAATGCATTGTTGGTGGAGTTGTGAACTGATCCAACCATTCTGGAGAGCAATTTGGAACTATGCCCAAAGGGCTATAAAAATGTGCATACCCTTTGACCCAGCAATAACACTGCTAGGGCTGTATCCCAAAGACATCCAAAAAAGGGGAAAAGACCCACATGAACAAAACTATTTACAGCAGCTCTTCTTGTGGTAGCTAAGAATTGGAAATCAAAGGAATGCCTATCAATTGGGGAATGGCTTAACAAGCTGTGGTATATGATTGTGATAGAATAGGATTGTGCTATAAGAAATGACAAACAGCGTGATTTCAGAAAAACCTGGAAAGTCTTACATGAACTGGTGCATAGCGAGGTGAACAGAACCAGGAGAACTTTGTACACAGTAACAGCCACATTGTTTGATGAAGAGCTGTGAATGACTTAGCTCTTCTCAGCAATACAATGATCTAAGACAATCCCAAAGGACTCATGAAGCCTGCTATCTACCTCCAGAGAAAGAACTGATATTGATTGAATGCAGTCTGAAGCATGCTATTTTTCACTCTTTCATTTTTTTTCTTTCATTCAACTCTTCTTGTACAAAATGACTAAGATGGAAATATTTTACATTTAAAAATACAATGATTGCATTATTTAAAAAAAAAACAAACCTATTGCTGTTACTCTATACAACGCTCTCTTGGTTCTGCTCATTTCACTCTTGATTATTTCATGCCTCAGATCCTTAAGAATTTAGAAGGAGCCCACCGGCGAAATGACAGACATGTCCCCCCAGCATGGCTAAGTGCTTGTGACAAGCCATCACAAGGCTCCAGGGCTGCTTTGCTCTCTTTGGTTCCTGCCCCACATTCATATGGAACTCTGGGGCCCCAAATCCGACAGACTCATTTCCGTACTAGGGAAGCTGACAAAATCGAGAATAAAGGGAAAGGAAACCTGAAGAAATGTGACTTAAGTCTAACTTCCTGGGGGAATAGCAGCTGGGTTCCTGGAAGGGGAAAGTGAGCTTGGCCTATCGACTAGACTACCCCCTCCCATCTTCCCTATTTGGGGGAACTGTGCAGCTGGACGGCACTCCCAGTTTACCTAGGTTCAAAATTTGGGTGTCATATTTAACTCATCTTTCCCACTCCCCCATCTTATCCATTGTATCTGCACAGTCTCTCTCCTAGTCATTCCCTCACGTCCACTGCCACTACGCCTCCAATGTCTAGGCTCTCATTGCCTCTTGCCTGGAAAACTGTTATGGCCTCCTACGTGGGCTCCCGGTCTCCAATCTGCCCTTTGTGCTTCTGCCACGTACCATGCTGCTGCACTGCTCAAAAAACTTCAGGGACTTCCCATGTCCCCAAGACGAAAAAATAGCCTGGCATTCCAGGCCCTAGGCACTCTGGCACTAACCTAACATCTTCTAGCACTCCCTTTCATGAATATAATGCTGTAACCAAACTGGCCTGCTAGCTAGGTCCCAGTCTTGCTCTGCCCTGTCCCACCTCCATGCCTTTGCATATGCCTCACCCCATCTCTGAAACAGATCTCCACATTCCCACTTACTAAAATTCTTTCCCTTCCTTCAAGACCCAGCTTAGGCACCACCTTGTCTCAGAGGCCTTCTCTGATCTCTGACCTCCACCCCTCCACCCAGGTAGAGGAGATCACAACCTACCTCTGCAACCTCCCCTTTTTATAATCTAATGTCTAATAGAGTTAATTTTGTGTGCTTCTCACATCCTTGAGGTCAGAGACTGTCTCATAGAATCTCAGAGTTCGAAGGGTCGGCAGGCAGGCAGCCAAAGAAAAAATCCCCAAGACGAGGTCAGCCTTTGCTTGAAGAACTTCGGTGAAGGGAGACCCACCACCTCCCAAGGCATAACCCATCCTGCTTTGGGCTAGCTCATATCCAGTCGTATCTGTCTCTCTGCTCCTAGGTGTGTCCTTTGGGACCAAACAGAATGAGTCTTTTCTCTCTTCCACTTGATGGCATTTCTAACAGAGCCTGGTGGTGCTTTACAAATAGTAAGCACTTTTAATAGGTATTTGAAGACAGGAATCATCACATTTTTTTCATCTTAGTATATCCTCAGCATTCAGCACAGGTGCCTTGCAATAGGTGCCTAATAAATGTCAACAGAGTTTAATGGAATGGAAGATGAGATGTTTTTGAGGGGAAAACCATGTGAGGGAAATCATGTGAAGGAAAGCCACGGGCGTAATTATTATTGATTTTCAGGGGGCCTTGCTAAGGTTCTAGACTCACCACACTTCCTCTCCCTCTTCAATCCTTTGCCTTCTGGCTTCAGACAATCAACCAATAAACATTTATCAAGCACCTACTGTGTACCAGGCACTGTGCTAAGCACTAGGAATACAAAAAGGCAAAAGACAATCTCTGCCCTCAAGGAGCTTCTGATCACTGCTCTGCTGAAACTGCTCCCTCTGAGGTCCTCAATGATGTCACCAAGTCACAGAGAACTAAGCAGCCAGGAGATAGCTGGAAACCAGTTAGCAAGGTAACTTCTACCCAGGTGTCTAGTTAGATTGAATCATAGAATCAGATTTCTGCTTGTGGGGTGCAGTTTGCTTTAGGACAGAGTACAAACACCCAACATAAACAAAGGCTCACCTGAGCCCCCCAGCCTGACAAACAGGTATGTGTGGCCACAAGGGTTAACCAAGAGAGGGACTAGAAAGAAAGAGCAAAAGCCCTGAGGATCTCCCTTCAAGCAAGGACAGAAGGCAAGCAAGAACTGTGGGCACCTGGCAGTGTGTAACGTTGACGTTTCTGCTAATACCAAACACAACCCAAGAACACCCCCAAGTACGCTCAAAGTGCAAGTTGGTCTCCATCGTAGAGGAGAAAGTGAAAGGACCAGAAGACTGTCTCTACTGTCCGGGTGACTGGGGACAATAAAGTGTTCCTTTAATGGAAGAAGTGTTTCAAGTGAAAAACAGGAAAATGATGTGAATGGAGTCAGAGGGGAATCCTAACCTGGGCCAGGAAGTTGGAGGGCAGAAGGATGTGACATAGTGAAGGAAGGGGAAAAAAAAAACCACTGGCCATGTGGGCAAAGGATACCACCACAAGGCATCTAGAAAGCCTTGCCAACAATGACCAAGTCCTAGGCAAAATCCCAAAAGACTGCTGCCTCAAAGTAGAGGAATCTGAAAAGAGGAGAGTATTTAGGGACTAATCCACTGCCACAAATGATGGTGTCTAAGAGCAGCGTTTGGATCTGGGGGCCGTGGCTTAAGATGACGAAATGAGGGACTTGACCGGGAATTGGATATCCTTACAGCCAGAAGAATCCATCTGCCCGCAGCCTTGGAAATCGGAAAAGAGAGACAAAGAGAGGAAAGTGTCTACATCTTTCTATGCCAAGCTTGATATCAGAAAAAGTAGCAAGTACAGCATAGGAGGAAGAATAATGAAAGAGGGCCAGTGACTAACAGGAAGCAATGTCCATGAAGAGAGCCAGCAATGCCACCTCACATGTCAAAGTGTGAGTGCAAAAGGGAACCGGAGGTCCTAGTACAAGGAAGCAAGCGAGACAGTAGAGGTGGCATAGACCTTGTGATTGGGTTGTAGATAAAAAGCTGGGGGGGGGGGAGCGACATCCTATATGAAGAAGACATGTGAGACTCATGTGAGGAAATCCAGGAAGCACAGGGGTGAAGGAAACATGGCTGAGAGCACTGGGATGAGGACCAACTGGAGAAGGAGTGGAAGAGGTGTGGTTTTAGGAGTGCACCACAGGCTACTTGGGTTCTAGAAACATCCCAAACCTAGCACAGAAACATGAAGTCGTAGTGACTGCACACTTCAACTATCCAGACACCTGAGGGAGCTCCAACCAAAGCAGAGAAGCCACTAAGTTGGGGGCTTGCTTTGATAATCAAGGGGATCTGTAACTGCAGAAATAGAAATGACTCATGAGCAAGTAATCCAAGTTCCAACTTCAAATTTGGGATTGGGAAGAAAAAGTTAGAGTGGCCGTGACGGAGAAAAGACTGGAGACTGTGCCAAGCGACGAGCCGCTAGAGGGAACGGGGGATGTCGGCCCAGGCCACGAAGGGTATACAAGTGCTGCGCTTGGGTTTAGACTTGTTCTTCTTGGTCCCTAGAGAACAGGACTGAGGGCAGTGAGATGAGAGAGAGAGAGAGGGAGAGAGAGAGAGGGAGAGAGAGAGAGGGGGAAAGAGAGAGGAGAAAGGATAGAGGGGGGGAGAGAGAGGGGGGGAGAAGGGGAAAGAGAGAGAGGGGAGAAGAGAGAGAGGAGAGAAGAGAGAGAGGAGAAAAGAGAGAGAGAAGAGAGAAGAGAGCGAGAGAGAAGAGGAGAGGGGGGAGAGAGAGAGAGGAGAGGAGAGATTGATTTAAGCTTGATGTCAGGAAACCAACCAATGAGAGCTGTCCAAGAGTAAGGTCGTGAAAGGTCTTCAAGCATAGCCCAGCTGGAGATTGCACCAGGGGTGACCTTGACCTCTAAGTGGCCTTCGAGCTCTAAGGTCTGTAAGTCCCTGAAGGGTGGCCTCTGTCCCCAAGCTTCACTCTCCCACTTTCAGTTCTCATTCTTCTTTGCTGTTTCTGTGCCTGCTGACTGCCCTCTCTTCTTTGGTGCCTGCTGACTGCCCTCTCTTCTTTGGTGCCTGCCTCCTTGGCTTCCATGAGCCCCCATTTTTCAGGTTCTCCTGCCTCCCTCATCACTCCTTTTTGCCTTCTCTTGATTCCCTCTGCTCTGTCCCTCTACGTCAGCCTCTTCACTGGCATCACCTGGCACGGGTGCCCGAGTGATTCCCAAAGCCACATGGCTACCCAGCAGGCTCTCTGTGCCATGTTTCCTGGAGCCTCGCTAAACACCTGCTCTTCTTTCTTCCTTTGCAATGTCTGTTGGTGGCTGCACCACCCACGTACCCCTGCTTAGGAGACTACTCGGCATGTTTCGCTTGGGGTCCCGTCAGTCACCAGGTGTCATTCCCGCCATGACCATCGGTCACCACAGCCTCTCACCCATCAAATCAGTCCAAGCTCCTAAGCCTGGCATTTGAGGCCTCCACAATCTGGCTCTAATAGCCTTGACCAGTCCAAGCTTGCATGGGTCCCCCTCTCAGAATTCTGTTTGGCTTGACATCCCTGGAATGTCGCCTTTGTCTTCTGGCTTGGGGGCCTCTACAACTACCATTCCCCCTGCCTGCGATGTCCTCCCATAAGAGCTCCTTCTGGTGATGTCCTTCAAGGCCCCACTCAAATGCTGCCTCCCCCAGGAGGCCTTCCCAGCCCACCCCCATCAAGACATGCTCTCTCCTTCCACTGATTGTGTAGCACTTTATACGCCTCCCATGTACCTGTATTCATTCTCTTGCATACAGTAGTTGTCTGTGTCCATGTTTTCTCCCCTTACCAAACTGGAAGCTCCATGAGGGCAGGCCCCATGTCTCAGAGAACCTTTGTATCTCTCCCCCCCAGACCTTGTTGTGTATTTGGCACTTAATAAATACTTCTGGAACTGCATTTCAGGAGGCATTTTTATTGGCTGTCCAATGGTATACTGTGCCCTAAGGAAGAGTTGCCACCCCCACACAAGAAATCGTGAGCCCCCTGCTAATCTCATGCCTTGCCTGGCCCTGTGCCACTTCTCTGCCTCCAGAAGCCCAAGGCATGAAGAATTGAAACAATCACCTGGCTCAACCCAGTGGGAGAGGCTCCAAGCTCTCTTTATCTGCCCCTATCTGCCCCCCTAGCTGAGTCTCCGCGTCCAGCAAGTCCACCCACAGCTCCCGTACATGCATATCCTTGCCTGCTTCCTTAACATCTCCCTCCTAAGACGCGAAGCTTGCTGATGGGCAGCTTTCAGACAAACTCCAGCTCCTGGCTCTCCGAGATCCCATATTGGACCTTATGCTCATCAAACAGCTTCCGCAGGGCCGTGAGGTACAGAGCGTGGTATTTGTCCACCGTCTCCTGGCTTGGGTTCTCTATCTTAGGGATCGGTAGGGGCTTCCCAACTGCCAGGGCAGAAAACGAAAATGGGAAGGCATCAGAATCACTCCCTCCCTGGAAGGGACCGTCAGCAGCAAACCCTGGACTGAGGCCTTCCCTCCCCTTTCCCTTTCCTCCTCTCTTTTCCCCTTCTCTTCCCTACCTTCTCCACCCCTTCCCCTAGCTTGAACAGTGACTCTCGGAAGCCCCTGACTCTCCAGACTCTTTTACTGGGAAGGATCATAGACATCATTGAGTCCAAAGGAGTCATTTCTTTAGGTTTCACACAAGTTGGGCACAGGATGAGGGGGGCACAGGGTGAGGTGGGCACAGGGTAAGGGGGGCACAGGGTGAGGGGGGCACAGGGTGAGGGGGGCACAGGATGAGGGAGGCTCAGGGAGAGGTGGGCACAGGGTGAAGGGGGCACAGGGTGAGGGGGGCACAGGATGAGGGGGCACAGGATGAGGGAGGCACAGGGAGAGGTGGGCACAGGGTGAAGGGGGCACAGGGTGAGGAGGGCACAGGATGAGGGGGCACAGGGAGAGGTGGGCACAGGGTGAAGGGGGCACAGGGTGAGGGGGCACAGGATGAGGGGGCACAGGATGAGGGGGCACAGGATGAGGGAGGCACAGGAGGTGGAGATGAGAGTAGGATGAGGGGACTGGGAGGAGCATAGGCTTGGGAACTGGAAGGATCCTTAGGACAGACTGTAGAAATCATCCAGCCCAACCCCCTTGTTTTCCAGATGAGGAAACTGACACCAAACCTGCTGCCCTGTGCTGTATGCCTCCTCCAAGACACAAGGGGTCTGTCTTGGGAACCTTTGGATCCCTCATCTTGTCCCCACCTTCACAGCACTAAGGCCCCCAAGAGCTCTTCGTGATTTCAGGGATCTGTCCTTTTGCCAGGATGCCCACGCCCTCCACGTACACAGACGGCAGCCTGTCTGTGCCTGGGTAGATGGCCAATCCCCCTGGGGCTAGCCTGGGGAGGAGCTAGGGGCTGCTGCCTGCCCTCATGACCTCCCTGGCTTGCTCAGGCCTGTCCGCAGCCAGCACTGCCTTGCTTCTGCGACTGAGCCTGGAGCGAGAGGCAGTGTCGGGTCTCAGCCAGACAAGGGACTCACTGATGGTGGTGATGGGCCGGTTGTAAGGCAGAAGGCCCCAGGAGTTCTCAGTGAAGCCACGGCCATAGAAGGCGCAGGGGTAGATGTGCACCAACCTCTGAAACCATTGCTGCAAGTGGTTGACCCAGCCTCCTGGAGTGAAGACGTGCTGGTCATAGATTTCATTTTCTCCAAAGGAGT
Source organism: Vombatus ursinus (assembly GCF_900497805.2). Classification (NCBI taxonomy): domain Eukaryota; kingdom Metazoa; phylum Chordata; class Mammalia; order Diprotodontia; family Vombatidae; genus Vombatus; species Vombatus ursinus. Next base: position 1,290,840 of record NW_020954597.1, on the reverse strand, counting down.
AGGAGGGGACCAGGGCCACCCTGTGGAGATAAGGGGGATGAGGAGGGAGGGGCAGCCTCCCCTGGGCCCCTTCCCTTCCCTTCCCTTCCCTGTCTGGCTAAGGCTGGGCCCCAGGGGCCTCTCCCCCTCTTCCTTCAGCAACAAGGGATCCCAGCAGGCCAGTCTGTTCACTGCCACCGTATCCCTCACCCCAGACTCCATCCAGGTCATCCCCTGAGCTCCCTAAGGGCCTTTCTTCATCCCCTAAGGGCTGGCAGAAGGGAGCAAGGACCCCAGGCCCACCCCAGGCCAGGCCACCTACCCGTGCTGGAGGGCCCTGCGCACAAAGCCCTGACGTTTCTTCAGAACAAGTGTGGAGATGCCGGGCCTGCCATAACGGCACTCAGCCAGGCCGCCCACCACCACCACCACAGCATTGCCGGAGCCTTTGCTGCTCAGCAGGTAGTCCATGGAGGCTCGGCTCACAGAACATGCTCCTAAAGGGCAGAGAAGCTCAGAAGGGCCACAAAATCTGCTACAGCTGCCGGGCAGGGTAGGCCGGGTGCCAGGCAGGGCAGGGGCCAGGTGGAGCAGGGCAATCTGACTGGGCCTGAGTCCAGAGGCTTCATGAGGCAGGAACCTGGACTAGGGCTCTGTATCCCGCATTCGTTAACTTCAGGATATAGCCTGGAGTCTCCTTAGTTAAGGGGTAAAGTTGAGGGCAAGGGGAATAGAGAAGGAGAACGGGGAGGTTCTTTTCCTGGGGTTGTGTGCCCTGATCTTGGGTGGACAGATGGGTCTCACATGCACTAATGGCACAACCCCCTCATTGTTTCCCCATTGGGAAAGGGCAATGCCAGTCTCCACAGAAGCATCAGGAGGTCGAGGGGCCCAGCCCCAAATGGCTTCTATCTGAGTAAAGAGTCCACAGGGACACCTCTGTTCTCCAAGGATCTCGAGAGGGCAGGGTCCTCCAGGGGTCATTTAGCCCAGCCCCAGGCCTCCAAGCCCAAATGTCCCAATCACACCACTTCAGAAGCTTAGAAACAACAAAGTCCCTATTATCCCAGGGCCTGCTTTCCCCGGGCCTCCAGACTTTTCAAGACTCAAACCTCCCAAATGATGGTCTGCCCTTTCCCTGGCTCTGCCAAAGTGTCTAGATGCAACTGGAGGCCCTCCCACAATGCTCACCCAGAATTTAGCACAATAGAGAGCAACACCCCACTTCCCCATCCCCATGTGGTAGATGAAGCATGCACTCAGAGGTCTCAGCAGACAGTGTAGCCTAGCCCAGCCCAGCCCAGCCTTTTCAACTGTGGAATGAGGTCTGTGTTCACCCTTCCTGGTTCCCTGGAACCCCAGCCTTACAGTGGCCATTCCCAGCTTGTATACACCTCACCCTAAGGGTTAGAGCAAGAGATCTCTCTCCCCAGTTCCCAGAGACAGCTCAGTTGAGGAATCCAACTGACTCAAAATCTGGTAGATCAGAATGAGAAAGGAAATGGGAGTGGGAGGGGAAAGGTAGGCTAGGTATCCCAGACTCCCAGAATCAAAGCTAGAAGGGGCCCTAGAGACCATCCCCATTATCACATGCTCCACAAATCGGCCTCCAGCCTCTGCAGGGAGCAGGAGCCCCGCCCTGTCCAGCCCAGCCCTGCCCAGCCCAGCCCAGCCCAGCCCAGGCCACCTGTGGTTAGCCCACTGCTTCTCAGGGGTGTTGTTCCTGACCTCAAGACTAAATCTGCCTCCCTGCACCTTCCCCCCATTACTTCTGCTGGGGCTGCCCTCTAGAGCCACACGGAACAAGTCTAATTGATCTGGCACAGGACAGAAAAGCAGCATAGCTGGCTCTCCAAAGTCTTCTTGCCTCTAAACTGAATAGCCGGATAGCCCCAGCTCCTCGATAGCTGTCCCAGTGGCCCTTCCCATGGAAAGTCCAGCCGTCAATGCCCCTTCTCTCCTGAACACCAGCTGGCGCCTCTCCTCTCAAAAGGCAGCCCCCCCCCTCAGAACCTACAGTGCAGAAGAGTCTCCCCACCCTGTACTTCTGCATCAAGACATTTCAGATCTTAGTATAGGGCTGGACATTTGTCCCCATTAAACTGTCCCTAATTAGGTCCAGCCCAATGGTGGATTCCAAAGCTGTCATCCAGCTTTCTCTGCATGTGTGCCTTCACCTAAGTCTTTAATACCAATGTTGGGCAGAATATTACTAATCACTGTAGCTAGTAGGACTGGAATCATATTTTAAAGTCAACAAAGCAGTCCAGGTATCGGCTCCTGTGATCCTCATTTGCCCAGAAGAGGGCTGAAGATGGACCCCTGAGGCACTCCATCAGAGACATCCCTGTTTCTTTGTCTCGTCAGGTCTGTGTGTGTCCCCAGGTGGATCTGTTTGTTCCTAGGTGGGCTGACGAACGTGAGCCCTCATATGGAATTATCTGGTGGAGGACAGAAGGGACCTTCTTATAGAGGTGTGAGCGATAGGAGCCTATGAGAGATGGAAACATTGGCCACTCCCACACCCCACAGCTAATCACCAGCCTTTCAGACCCATCTCCTGGGTGAAGGCGTGGTCACCAAGCAACTCACCACTAGACATCACGTATTCCCTAAGGACGGGCACCCAGAAGAAGGCTCCCAAGGTGAGTAAGTGTGGGGTGATGCCGGGGAAGATCCTGGAGAAGCCAGAGGCCTCAGTAGCAAAGTGGCAAAAGGCGCTGTGCGACATGAGCCCATGGGGGTGAGTTGCGATGATGTAATTGTGTCTGGGGGATAAGTCATGAGTCTTCACCATCTGGGGAAGAGGGGGAGACTGAGTCAAGAAGGAAGGTGGACCAAAAGGCAGCAAAGGGCCAGGACCAGGATGTAGAGATCTACTCACCTTGAGTGGAAAGTAATCTCTGTATTGTTTCCATAGGCACCAACCTCTCACCCAGTCTGACCTCCGGCCACCTGCAAATATACCAGAACCTCCCCAAACTTGCTCCCCCAGCCCTTAGGGCCAAAGTTGCAGAGGGCCAGAGCTTCCCCCTCTGGGTGCTCTCAATTCTCCACCACAATCACTCTGTCAGTATGACTAGCCCCATTTTACAGGAGAGCAAATGGAGGATAAAAGGCATGAATCCAGTTGCCCAGGGTTGCATAGGATATACCTCAAAGCTGGGACCAGACCTTTTGACTACAGGTCCCAAGTGCTTTCTGCCATTCTGCACCACACACTGCTCCACCCCCAGAAATGAGGCCCAGCTGGGACCAAGCACCCCTTCCTGCCTGGGTTTATGTTTTAGTCCATGCTCAGGCCTCTCCCCCACTCCAGCTCCCCAACAACCCCTCCAGGGCCCTACCTTGCTGAGGGGTCTTCCAGTCAAAAATCAGCCAGATAATTGTGAGCCCAGCCAGCGGCCAGTACGGTGTGAACACCACCAGGTAGAGGTGGGAAAAGACCACAAAAAAACCTGAGAGAATCACAGCAAAGCATTAAAGGGGAAATCAGCTACAACTCCTAGCAAATCACACACACTCACAACACACACTGGTGGCCGCTGCTTCTCAGGGGTGTTGTTCCTGACCTCAAGCCTAAACCCTTTCAGTACCAAGTCAGCGGCACAAACATAGTCAGGAAGCAGAGACCTCAGAGTACAGAATCTCAGAGCAGGGACCCTAGAACACATAATGGCAGAGCTGAGGGGAGGGAGTGGGGAACCTTAG
>NW_020954597.1:1268299-1287140 GCF_900497805.2 Vombatus ursinus | reverse complement strand
GTGGGGAACCTTAGAACACATAATGGCAGAGCTGAGGAGAGGGAGTGGGGAACCTTAAACCATAATGTCAGAACTGGGAAGGGACTTTAGAACAGAGAATGTGTTTGTGGAAATTGTGGCCCGGAGGAATGCAGTAGCCTATCCAAGCTAGTGGGTAGCCAAAATTCAAGATTCGAACCCCATTTTTCTGCCTCCAAAACAGTTCCTCCCACCCCAGCTAATCCAGGGTCTTGCTCACCCAGACCTACTCCAAGGTGCATATTCATCCTCCGATACATCGGCCCGACAATTCCCCAGTCCTCTTCCCCCTCCATCCTTGGAGGCTGAGGGTGAAGACAAGATCTGGGTCTTCTGCTCCCTGGCCTTCTCCTTTCACAGCACCAATTCCTTTGTGACTTAACAGACCCACCTCCAGGGAAGCCCCCGGGAGGAGGTGAGGCCCTCACCCTCTCCCCCTAGGACATTGCAAGCAGTATTTGGGGAAAGGTAACAGGAGAAAGAGCTAAAAGCAGGCAAATTGTTGGGGACACCTACGGGCTGAGAAAAGACCTGGTTTGCTGATGGTGGGGAAAGGGAAGGGAAACTGGAAAAGTCCCTGACTGAGGGAAGGGCCACCCCCCCCCAAGACTCCCCAAGCTCCGGAAACATCAGGATTCTCACGTTCCAGACAGAGTTCAGAGGTGTGTGGGAGTCCCTGCCTCCCTGTTCTTCCACCTGCCCTTTGGCCTCCAGCCCTCTTCTCATCCCTCAATCAATTGGTCCAATTCAAACACCAGTTACGATGTCTCCACTAGGTTTAAGGCCCCGTGCTAGGAGCTGGAGATGCCAAGAGGAAAACAAATACCTAGCCCAGTCCTCACAGGACAAGAGCTTGGCTGAGAGGAAGTATGGCCCCAGGTGGGTCGGGGAAAGTTTCCTAACCCAAGGGGCCCCTGTGCTCAGGATGCTCCCGAGCAGAAGCGCCTTCAGGGCCTGTAAAAGGAAGTTCAGGGAGCACCAATAAGGCCAGACTGCCTGCAATGACACAGGCTGCATGCACGGCAGGCTGGGGAGTCACCTATAAGAAAGCCACAAAGGGAGGCTATAGCCAGATTGGGAGGAGCCTTAAACACAAACAGAAGAGTTTGGTCCTTTGTCCTAAATGTAATAGGGAGTCACTGAAACCTGCTGAGCACGGTAGGAACATGGTAAGACCTGAACTTTAAGATTATTTTGGCACTTGTGGAGAACAGAGTGGAGAGGGGAAGGCAGCAGGAAACACCCCCCCCCCCGCCGCCATTTCCTCCCAGGTCATCATGCCTGGCCTAGACTCACTTTCCTTCTTTCCCAGCCTTGACAAATCCTAGCATTGACAAGTTCAACAAGGTACCCTCCTATAGTCCTATGGGAAAATGCTCTAGATCACTAATAATTAGAGGAATGCAAATTAAAACAACTTTGAGATATCACCTCATACCCATCAGCTTGGCTAAGATGACAGAAAAGGAAAATGACAAATGCTAGAGGGGCTGTGGGAAAACAGGTATGCTAATGCACTATTGGTGGACTGAGAACTCATCTAAACATCTTGGAAAGCACTTTGGTACTTTGCCCCAAAGGTACTAAATTATGCATACCCTTTGACCCAGCAACAGTACTACCTTATGCCCCAAAGAGATCAAGGAAAGAGGAAAAGGACACATATGTATGAAAAGATTTAGAGCAGCTCTTTGTATAATAGCAAAGAACTGGAAAGGAAGGGAATGCCAATCAATTGGGAAATGGTTTAACAAGTTCTAGTGTATGAATATAATGGAATACTATTGTGCTGTAAGAAGGGGATGGGTTCAGAAAAACCTGGGAAGACTTGTATGAACTGATGCAAAGTGAATTGAGCTGAACCAGAACAAGTTCTACAATAGCAACAGAATTGTCAAGATTATCAACTGTGAAAGACTTAGGAACTCAGATCACCACATTGACCAGTCACAGTTCCAAAGGACTCATGACAAAAAAAAAGCTTATCCACCTCCAGCTGATGGACTCAGAGGGCAGACTGAAGCATATTTTCTGTTCTTTCTTTCTTTTTTCCTTGTTCTTTCTTTTTCTGGCTTTTTTTAAAAATATGGATAACATGGAAAACTGTTCGGTATGACTTCACATTTGTAATAGGTTTTCTATTTTTTGCCTTCACAACGGGTGAGGGAGAGGGGGCAGAGGGAGAGAATTTGCAACTGAAAATGGAATAAAACTGAATGGGCAAAAAGGGACTCTCCTTTATCTTTGAATTCTCTGAGCCCTTATCCTTCAGCTATTCATTCCCTGCTAATCAGTCAATAAGCATTTATTAAGCTCCACCTCAGGTCACTATTCCTCATCCCCCTGCTACGCTCCTATTCCAGAGAAGTCACAAAACCATTTTGACTGGGTCCACTGCAAATTCTTATTATCTAACTTCAGCTAAGCCCTCATTTCTGCATGGCGATCCATTACAAACAAACATCTCTGCTTGATTCCTCAACAATTCTCCCAGCCACTATTCTAGCCTCCCCCTCTCCTGAACCCTCAACTCCACCCCTACCTACCCCTTTCTCCCCAGATAACCTCACCTCTCACTTTACTGAGAAAAATCGAGGCCATCAGCAATTAGCCCCCTCCCCTCTCTTTGCACGTTACAAAGCCTTCTACGGTTCACTCATCTTCTCCCCAATTGTTCCAGTTTCAAACGATACCAGAACCCTTCTGCTCACCAAGGGCTAACCTGTCTACTTGGCACCATGGTCCCATCCCCTCTCATCTTCTCTGGAAGCTCTTCCCATCACTCATTCCCTCTTGCTCCCTCATCTCTGCTCTTTCCAGGGATGCTGACATGCACACCAGTCTAATTTTTTTTTTTAATTTTTAGGCAATTGGGATTAAGTGACTTGCCCAGGATCACACAGCTAGTAAGTGTCAAGTGTTTGGTCTGAGGTCGGATTTGAACTCAGGTCCTCCTGACTTCAGGGCCGGTGCTCTATCCACTGCGCCACCTAGCTGCCCCCAGTCACACCATTCTTAAAAAACATTTCCTTGGTCCCGTCAGGCCCTCAAGCTCTTCCTGCCTTCTCTAATTCACCACATTCACCACCCACTCACTCTCCAGCCCCTCACAGTCTGGCTTCTAAGCCCAGCACTTTACAAAAACTATTCTTTCCAAGGTCGCCAGCAAGCTCTTAATTACTAAATCTGATGGCTTTTTCTAAGGCTTCATCTTACTTGGATACTTACTTCGGACTCTGCTCACTGTTCCCTCCTCCTGAAGCCTCTTCCCTCCACTGACTTCCTGGACTCTGCTCTCTCCTGTTTCTCTTATATGTCTACCTGACCTTTTTACTTTCTTCAAGGGGGGGAGGGGATCAGAATCCATCTTCTGCCCAAGAGTGGCTGTCCCTCAAGGGCCCTCTCCTCTTTCTCTACCCTCTCTCCTTTAACCATCCAATGACCTCCCTCAAGGGCCATTATCATCTCTCTGCAGAGAATGTCCAAATCTGAATCTCGATTCTGCCTTTATAAACTACAGAACAGTTACTGATCTGCATTGGTGCCGAGAGTATCCTGTGCTGAGAAAATCACAGGTCCAGACCAAGAGGGAATCTTTCTTTGAAATTCCATTCTCTACTTCACTTGGTGATCTCATCAATGCCCATGACCTGAATTACCATATTTATTCTGACGATTCTCAATTCTACCTTTCCTGCCCCCATCTCTCTCCTGACTGCCAACCTTGCATCTCCAACTGCCTTTCACACACCTCAAACTGGAGGTCCAGTAGACAGCTGAGACTCAATATGTCCAAAAGGGAACTCATCTTTCTCCTAAACCCTCTTTCCCTTACATTTGCTGTTACCACAGCAAGCAGCACCTTTCTCCCAGTCCCCCAGGCTTGCAACCAAAGAGTTTTCCTGGACTCCTCGTTCTGGCTCAGCTCCATAATACAAGCTGCTGGCAAGGCCTGTCAACTTCACCTGTGTAACATTTCTCCAATATGCCCCCTTCTCTCCTCTGACGCCGCCACCCCCCTCTGCAGGGCCTCATCACCTTATGCCCCGGCTATTGCCATAGCTGCCAGGGGGCTGCCTGCCTCAAGTCTCCCCCCCACTCCAGTCCATCCTCCATTCAGGCACTACAGGGATATTCCTAAAATAGAGGTCTGATCACGACACCCCCACTGCACCCCACCACAACCCCTAACCTTGTTCTTCATGTTCACCGAGACCTCCAGCACCTCCGCCTCTTCCCTCTTTCTCAGATCATCACCCCAGCACTGGCTCTAGTCTCTTCTTTTCCCCATCTTGACCCATTGGGGAATCAGCTCAATTCTACACTGTCCTCTTCTCAAGTCTCTTGATCTCTTTTTTTCACCTGTCTTGCCCTGCCAAGCCTCAACCTTGGATCACTCCCATTATTGGCTGTCTTTGCTTTTACTCACATGCTGCTGAACAAAGCTAGAAAAAAAATCCTCAAACTAGGCTGACTGGGTCCGTTACAAATGTGTATTGCCTAATCTCAACTGGGGCCTCGCACCTCCCTAATGAACTCCCTATCCCAGTCTCTGTAGCAGTTCTTTTGTGTGTGAGTTTTTGATTTTTTTGTGTTTTTTTGTGGTTTTTTTCTGGTTTTTTTGTGTGGTATTTTGTGTGTGAGTGTGTGTGTGTGTGGGCGTGTGTGTAAGTAAGTCATTCTCCAATAGATAAGTGGTCAAACTATATGAACAAACAGTTCTCAAAAGAACTGCAGGGCAGCTAGGTGGTGCAGTGGATGGAGCACCAGCCCTAGTTTCAGGAGGACCTGAGTTCAAATCCAGCCTCAGACACATAACACTTACTAGCTATGTGACCCTGGGCAAGTCACTTAACCCCATTGCCTAAGCAAACAAAAAAACCAAAAACAAACAAACAAAAAAAACTCATGATGGAAAATGCTATCCACATCCAGAGAAAGAACTATGGAGTTGGAATGCAGGTGGAAGCAGACTATTTGCTCTTTTTTTTTCCTTCTGTTTTCTTTTGTTTCTTCTTTTTTGTGATTCTTCCCATTGATCCTAATTCTTCTTTACAACATGACTAATGTGAAAATAGGTTTAATATGAATATATATATATATGTAGAGATATGTAGAGAATGTATATGTATCAGATTGCACATCATCTTGGGGAGAGGGGAGGGGAGCGAGAGGGAGAAAATTTAAAACTCAAAAGCTTATGGAAGTGAATGTTGAAAACTAAAAATAAATTAATTAATTTAAAAAAGCAGAAAACCCGTCAAAGTCATCTGATAGCTTCTGACGGCACAAAGGACCCACCTGGCAGCTGGAGGGCAGCAAGGGGGCTTCTGCCAGGCTAGTGACTCAGCAGCGGGTACTGACAGAGGTACTCTGTGTGGGAATAGTTTCAGGGGCCAGCTCAAGCCTCAGGGGTAGCTTTCCCATTTGGGTAAGTGGGCTGAAGGCCTAGAGCACAGGCTCATTCAGTTTGGGCCAGAATCAAAGAGCTTGGGATTCAAAGTGATATAATGTAGCAGCATAGGGACAAGTCAGACAGAAGGTAAGAAACAGAGGAAGATCTCAGAGTCTGAGTGGCCAAGTGTCAGATAGGACCTAGCCAGAAAAAAATATGGTTAGTAAAGCAACCCCAACATTTAGAACATACCTAGTGAAACTTGGTATGGGGTCTGGGAGTTTGGCCTCCCAAAGAGCTAGGAAAGCACTGGGCCTGCAGTCAGAAAAACCTGAGTTCAAATCCAGCCTAGCTGGGTAACCCTGGACAAGTCACTTATCCTCTGCTGACCTCAGTTTCCTCAACTATAAAATGGGGATAAGAGCCCCTACCTCCCAGGGTCGTTGTGAGGATCAAATGAGATCATAATTATAAGCACTTAGCACAGTGCCAGGCACACAGTAGGCCTTATGTTAGTTCTTATTCCCTTCCTCATTGAACCCAACCCTAGCCATATCCTGATCAGAGCCTGGAGCCACTTCAATGATCAATAGCCAAAAAGGATATGGAAACCTGGGAGGAGAGGAAGATGGGAGATTCCAATTCTAGAGGGAGATGCCACAACCCATGCAGAAGACTGAGGAAATGAAGGTCAGCCCAGCAAAGACAAGCTAGCAGATCACAGGGCTTAGAGCTTAGTGGCCACTCAGAGATCACCCAAGTCAAGCTCCTCATTTTACAGCAGAGGAACCCAGGCCGAAGAAGAGGGAAAGACTTGGCCAAGGGCACAATGACAGCCTAATCCTTGGCCTTGACTCCAAAGCTCCTGGACTGTACCAATAGAAAGTCGGACAATGCCACAGTTGGTTCTCATCTGACCTCATTACTCCCCTGTTCAAAAACATTCAGTGGTTCCCTATTACTTCCAGAATAAAATACTGTTCTTTAGCCTGGCATTTACTATCCTCCACAATATGCTCCAGACTGGGGGCGGGGGGGTGGGAAGCATGGGTAGAACAGACCAGGCAAAGGCAGGGAGATGGGAGATCTCTGGCGCTTATCAAAATCTGGTGCAGAGTAAGCATTTAATAAATGCTTGGTGACTGATAGTATATAGAGGCAGAGAGAAGGCCCACATGGCTAGACCATCAAGTATGAGAAATACTACACACAAGGTTACTCAGCCAGTAAGGGTCTGAGGTGGGATTTGAACCCAGGTCTTCCTAACCCTAAGTGCACTGCCCTACCCACTGCCTCTCCATCTCAGAAGCTTTCACCAAGCCACCTAATGCACACCCCTTCCTCATGGAGCACTCACCTAAATGGCCTCAACAGGGAGAAAGCCTTCCTCTTTGTAAAGTCCTGAGGAACAGGAACTTCCAAAGTTTCTCTGCAGGGCCGGGCCCAGGTTACTCCTCCAGGCCTGGCTGCTGGCCACTGCAATGGAGCTGGGCAGTAACTGGTTGGTGTCTTTGCCAAAGGAACCCCCACTGCCCATACCTCCACCTCCCTACACATGGGCATCCCCATAGATCTAACATGTACTTACATGGTGTGAGCCACTGGCCCTGCCTGAGGGATGCCCCCCCCGACAAGAGCACACTACAAACATATACATCCATACATCCTTCCATCCATACATGCATGCATACCTACAGTGGGAGCCACGGCCCCTGCCCTACACTGGACTCACCCATGAGTAAGGCACTCAGAGCCCACTGGAAGACGGCAAAGACCTCCAATGCTGTCTTCAGGTCCTTTTTGGAGATGGAGCCCATGGTGCCCAGGGCTATCCAGTGCCGATTACTCCCCAGCTGGAGCCACAGGTCTCCTCTCCCTGTCTTGGCTCTCCCAGACTCACAGGCACACGCACATGCACATATGCATAGATTTATTCACAGCCACCCCAAGTTCCTGCCTCCCACCTGCTCTTTTACCCAGTTCAGCATTGCCTGTCATGGTGTAACCCCACTGGGGATTGTGACAGCTTCTATCTTCACCTTGAGCTATGGAGAAAGACATCTGGGAGGGGCTGGGCCAGAGGTAGGATCCAGGAAGTGCTGGGGTAGAAGAGAGGAAGGCATAGTTCATGGAGACTGCTCCTGAAAGGAGTCCCTGAGGCTGGGCCGCTGCCCACACTCACACCAGAACACTCATTTCTCTGCATGTATGTGGATGTTGGCTAGCTGCCTCTACAAGCAAGCACGGAGGCCGTGTTTGTATCTGTCCAGGAATGTCTCTTCTGGGGTGTGTGTGTGTGTGTGTGTGTGTGTGTGTGTGTGTGTGGGTGGGTGGGTGTGTGTGTGTGTGTGTGTGTGTGACATCCTGGGCACCTGGATGTGCTATCTAGATCTTTGTTAGGGAGCCGTGCTTTCCCCTCTCCCCCCAAGCCCTAGAGGGGCAGGGAAATGGGGGTGAGAGAGAAACCATTGCTTGGCAGCTTAAGGCCTACTTGGAGTCTACCTTGGGAACTATGAGCAGAAGAAGAAGACCTCCCAGGATGCCCTCAGCCACCAAGCAGGCCCAGGTGATTCCATCATCATCATCAAGCATTCCCTAAGCATCAAGGCATCTCCATATGCATGAACACATGTGTGCACGTCTATGTGAGTGTGTGTGTGTGTGTGTGTGTATGTATGTGCAGAGGGGGTTGCCATGTTGGAACATGTTGGGAGGAAATTGGAGAAGTATCCTGATGGGGACACACTGGCACATATAAAGCATGGCTTCTGCCCTCAGAACATTTGGGGAAACAGGAAGTCTCAGGGGAAGACAGAGGAAACTAAGCTAGGCCTATGGTCTAGGGAAATCTGAGAAGACTCTGGAGACCATGGGCCTTGACTTGGGCCTTTGCTGGAAGGGCCAGACTTAAAACAAGAAGAGGATGAAGGAGGGCAACCTAGGTGGGGGGAATGGCAAAGGCAAAGGCTTAGAAGGGCACATAGCTTGTGGGACAATAAAGAGATAAGTTTGTATAGGAGACAAGGTGGGACAAGAGCTTGTGAAGGGCCTGAAATGCCAGGCATGTTGACAATAGAGAGTCAATTGCTGAGGGTTTCTGAGTAGGGAAGTGATAGTAGGTAGTAGGTAGTCAGTTTAGCCCTAATTTCTCTACATACTATCCCCAGGCCCCCTGTTGCATGTGTTCCTGCTGGGGGTACCACATATGGTCACCAGTCAGAGATACCAGACAGCTACCAGCTCAGCTGAGCCACCTGCCTGTAGGGGAGATGATGTCACCACCCAGCAGGCCTTCTCTTCAGCTTTCCCACCCTCTAACCAACTGACCTTGCAGGGTTGGGGCCCAGTGTTCACCACCTGGCCTTGGTGTTGTGGTTACCTTTAAGCTACTCATGGAATATTAGAGATGAAAATTACCTTAGAGGTGAGTTCAAGAGAAGGCAACCAGACTCAGAGAGGGGAAGGACCTTGTGCAAGGCCACAGAGCAAGTCAATGGTAGAGCTGCCACTGTGTATCCAAAATGAGCCCATGGGCTTTGGGGAAGGAGCTGAGTTGGCCCACAGACTATTGGGAGGAAATTGGAGAAGCAGACAGCAGGGTCCTCTTCTCCTTAGCACTGTAACTAGTTACTTGTGAGCCCAAGATGAGAATAGAAAATGGAGCTCCCTCTATCTAAGGGCAAGCATGATAAGGGCATGTTTTAAATTTTTTTTATTTTTATATTAATTTATTTTGATTTATCAATAATCACTTCCACATGCTTTTGAGTTTAAAATTTTTCTCCCCCTTCCTCCCCACCACCCTCCCCAACACGGCACACAATCTGATATAGGCTATACATTTACATTCATATTAAACATATTTTCACATTAGTGATGTTGTAAGTAAAAATTAAAACCCATAGGAGGAACCATCAGAAACAGGAAACAAAACTCAACAGAAGAGGAAAAAAATTAGCAATTCAACTCCCATAGTTCTTTCTTTGGATGTGGATAGCACTTTCCATCACAAGGCCTCTGGAGATGTCTTAGATCCTTGTATTGCCAGGAAGGGTTAAGTTTATCAATATTAGTCATTGAACAACATGGCTGTTATTGTGTACAACACTCTCTTGGTTCTACTTACTTCACTCAGCATCAGACCATACAAGTCTTTCCAGGTTTTTCTGAAGTCTGCCTGCTCATCATTTCTTATAACACAATAGTATTCCATTACATTCATATACCACAACTTGCTCAGCCATTCCCCAATGGATGGGCATCCTCTCAATTTCCAATTCTTGGCCACCACAAAAAGAGCTGCTATGAATATTTTTGTACATGTGGGTCCTTTTCCCATTTGTATGATCTCTTTGGGATATAGCCCTAGAAGTGCTATTGCTGGGTCAAAGGGTATGCACATTTTTATAGCCCTTTGGGCACAGTTCCAAATTGCTCTCCAAAATGGTTGGATCATTTCACAACTCCACCAACAATGCATTAGTGTTCCAATTTTCCCACATGTTCTCCAACATTTATCATTTTCCTGTTTTGTCATGTTGGCCAATCTGATAGGTGTGATATGGTACCTCAGAGTTGTCTTGATTTGCATTTCTCTAATCAATAGTGATTTAGAGCATTTTTTCATAGGACTATAGATGGCTTTAATTTCTTCATCTGAGAACTGCCTGTTCATATCCTTTGACCATTTATCAATTGAGGAATGTCTTGTATTCTTATAAATTTGACTTAATTCTCTATATATTTAGAAATGAGGCCCTTATCAGAGACACTGGTTGTAAAAATTCTTTCCCAATTTTCTACCTTCCTTCTAATCTTAGTTGCATTGGCTTTGTTTGTGCAAAAACTTTTCAATTTAACGTAATCAAAATTATCCATTTTGCTTTTCATAATGTTCTCTATCTCCTGTTTGGTCATGAATTCTTCTGTTCTCCATAGATCTGATAGGTAAACTATTCCTTGCTCTCCCAGTTTGCTTATAGTATCAGCCTTTATATCTAAATCATGAACCAGATGGTGGAGGGAAAGCAGTGACTGTCTTGAGCTGTCTCCCAAAGCCCTCTAAATACCTAAAAAAATGGCTCTAAACAAATTCTAAAGTAGCAGAACCCACAAAAAGACAGAGTGAAACAAATTTCCAGCTAAAGACAGCCTGTATGGTTTGATCAGAAAGGTATATCGTGCCGGGCGGGGAGAGGAGCGCAGTTCGACGTGGGTGCGAAGGCTGCAGCGACCCTGGAGCAGGCCTCAGAGGACTGAATCACAGGCAGCTGTGGTGGTTTCCAGACTTCTCAACCCCTGAACACCAAAGACAACTTAGGTCAGTGGGAAAAGTCTGTAACTGCGGTGAGAGAGGAGCTAGGTCTCAGTCGGAAGTCCCAAGCACAGCCCGGGGCTGCGGCTTTTTCCTGAGCTTCCAGCCCACAGACTGAGGGGGAATCAAGTGGCTGATGAAAAGGGGATTGCAGGGATCTCTTTGCCAGTGCTGAGGCAGGAATCTCTTGCTTTACTGCTGCTTGGATCTGGGTCACAATTCTGAGGGGCGGTCCTGGGGAGAGGAGGAACGCTGGTGTGGTGGAGCTTGTTGTGGTGGTGGAGAGAAAACACCTCGCCCCTTATCATACCACCTTGGAAGAACTGAAAATTTACAGGTCCCTAGAAGTACCTCTGAAAACAGCTGTACAAACCCCCAAAGGTTGGGACAGTACACTCTTCACATTGGAAGCAGACTTTTACCTTAACAAAGAGTTTAAAACTCAAGTAATTGGCTGGGATCATGAGTAAGCAGCGCAAAAAAAGTCAGACTATATTATCTTACTTTGGTGACAAAGAAGATCAAAACATACAACCAGAAGAAGACAGCAAAGCCAAAGCTCCTACATCCAAAGCCTCCAAGAAGAATATGAATCAGTCCCAGGCCTTGGAAGAGCTCAAAGGGGATTTTGAGAAGCAAGTAAGAAAAGCAGAGGAAAAACTGAGAGTGATGCAAGAAAATCATGAAAAACAAGTCAACGGCTTGCTAAAGGAGACCCAAAAAAATACTGAAGAAAATAATACCTTAAAAAATAGCCTAACCCAAATGGCAAAAGAGGTCCAAAAAGCCAATGAAGAGAAGAATACCCTAAAGAGCAAAATTGGACAAATAGAAAAGGAAGTCCAAAAGATTACTGAAGAAAATATTTCCTTAAAAATTAGAATAGAGCAATTGGAAGCTAGTGACTTTATGAGAAATCAAGACACTGTAAAGCAAATCCAAAAGAATGAAAAATTAGAAAACAATGTGAAATATCTCATTGGAAAAACAACTGACCTGGAAAATAGATCCAGGAGAGAGAATTTAAAAATTATTGTACTATTTGAAAGCCATGATCAAAAAAAAGAGCCTAGACATCATCTTTCAAGAAATTATCAAGGGAAACTGTCCTGATATTTTAGAACCAGAGGGCAAAATAGAAATTGAAAGAATCCACCAATCTCCTCCTGAAAGAGATCCCCAAAGGAAAACTCCTAGGAATATTGTAGCCAAATTCCAGAGTTCCCAGGTCAAGGAGAAAATATTACAAGCAGCCAGAAAGAAACAATTCAAGTATTGTGGAAACACAATCAGGATAATACAAGATTTAGCTGCTTCTACATTAAGGGACCACAGGGCATGGAATATAATATTCCAGAGAGCAAAGGAGATAGGATTATAACCAAGAATCACCTACCCAGCAAAACTGAGTATAATCCTGCAGGGGAAAAAATGGTCATTCAGTGAAATAGAGGACTTTCAAGCATTCTTGATGAAAAGACCAGAGTTGAATAGAAAATTTGATTTTCAAATACAAGACTCGAGTGGAACATGAAGAGGTAAATAGGAAAGAGAATATCATAAGAGACTTATTAAGGTTGAACTGTTTACGTTCCTGCATGGAAAGATGATATTTGTAACTCATGAGACCTTTGCCAGTATTAGGGTAGTTGGAGGGGAAAAAATTATATGTACATATATATAGATATAGATAGATAGAGGGCATAGGGTGAGTTGAAAATGAAGGGGTCATATCTGGAGAATAAAATTAAGGAGTGAGAGAGGAATATACTAGGAGAAGGAGAAAGGGAGAGGTAGAATGGGGTAAATTATCCCACAAAAAAAAAACAGAAAAGAAAAGGCTCTTACAGTGGAGGGGAAACGGGGGAAGGTGAGAGGGAATGAGTGAATCTTATTCTCGTAGGATTTGACTTAAGGAGGGAATAACATACACACTCAATTGGGTGTGGAAATCTGTCTTACCCTACATCAAAATAGGGGTGGGAAGGGGACAAGAGAGTAGGGGGATCATAGAGAGGAGAGCAGATCAGGAAAGGTACTTCTGAGGAGGGACAGGGTCAAAAGAAAGAATAGAATAAATGGGGGGGTGGCATAGGATTAAGGGAAATACAGTTAGTTTTTCACAGCATGTCTACTATGGAAGTGTTTTGCATAACTGCACATATATAACCTGTATTTAGTTACTTGCCTTATCAATGAGGGTGGGTGAGGAGGGAGGAAGGGAGAAAATTTGGAACCCAAAGTTTTAAAAACACATGTTTAAAAAAAATGTTATCACATGCAACTGGGAAATAAGAAATACAGGAAATAGGATACAGAAATCCTAGGGGAAGGGGTATTTAGAATGCATGTCATCTTGGGGTGGGGGGAGGGGTGAGATGGGGTGAAAATCTGGAACTCAAAATCTTGTGGAAGTAAATGTTGAAAACAAAAAAATAAATAAATAAAAATTACCATTAAAAAATAAATTAATTAACAGGGAAGAAAATAAAATAAAATAAAATAATCATGCCAAGAATAAAATATATATATATATATATATATATATATATATATAAAACAATAAATCATGAACCCATTTTGACTTTATTTTGGTATATGGTGTGAGATTTTGGTCTATGCCTAGTTTCTGCCATACTGTTTTCCAGTTTTCCCAGCAGTTTTTTTTCAAAGAAGCTGGAGTCTTTGTGTCTCGCATATTTAACCTATTCCACTGATCTACCACTCTATTTATTAGCCAGTACCAAGCAGTTTTGATGGTTGCTGCTTTATAATGCAATTTAAGATCTGGAATGGCTAGGCCACCTTCCCTAGCATTTCTTTTCATTAGTTCCCTTGATATTCTGGACCTTTTGTTCTTCCAAATGAATCTTGTTATTATTTTTTCTAACTCTATAAAATTATTTTTGGTAGTTTGATTGGTATGGCACTGAATAAGTAAATTAGCTTAGGTGGAATTGTCATTTTTATTATATTTTTAAATACAATAAAATTTTAAATTTTTTAAAGAAACATTTGCTATTTTGTTTTTTTTTTTATCATCAGAATTTCTTCCAGTATCCTTCCCCCTCACTCCCAAAGAGCAATCCATGTAGCAAACATTTTGAACAAAAAAAAAGAAAGAAAAGAATAAAATCAGCAAAATGGATTGATATATTGAAAAAGTCTGCAAATGTGAGCACTAGTCCACCCGGCCCCAACAGCTCCACCAAGGAGAGGGAGTAGTCACTATCTTCTCCTGTCTCTTCTTTGGGGCCCAGCTTCTGGATCATTTTGCAAAATTCACCTTCAGTTGTTTTGTGGCTGTTTTGTGGCTGGTCTTCCCTTCAATGTTGTTAGAGTCATTGTGTCTGTCATTTTCTGGGCTCTGCTTCCTTTCCTCTGATTGGTTCAAGCCCAAGTCTTTCCAGGCCCCTGTGCTCCTCACATCCATCATTTCTTATAGCCCAGACACACTCCATCCCTTTCATCTCATTCAGCCAGTCCCCACTAGATGGACAGCCACTTTCTTGCCCATCCTGTGCTGCTATGAATATGCTGGTACCTATGAAACTTTCCTCTTATTGGTGACCTCCTTGGGCTCTGAGCTGGAGGCCTATCTCCCACCTGTTCTATGAGCAAAGCAGAACTGAAGTAGCTCAAAAGAAATGCGAGATGCGCAAATTTAGAAACAGCTCCACCTCAAATGTTCACATGGACTATTTGTGCCTGGCCTGTGATAGAGCCTTCTGAGCTCATATTGGTCTGATCAGCCACAGTTGGGCACACTGGACCTTGACCCTAACAGAGGGATGTCATTTTGGTCCTCTTTGAGAATGAAGGATAACAGCCAACCAAGCAGCCAACCTCCTTTGGCTCTGAGCTGGAGGCCTGGTTCCCACCTGTTCTGCACCCCTCAGATTTATTCCTGAGGGCCAGTGCCTCCCTTGCCTTGGCTTTCCCACCTCTCTGCCACTACCCACTGCCTAGCTCCTCTGCCAAAGGGACAGCTGACACATGTGGCCTAGAGTTCCTTTCCCAGGTGTGGCAGGGTTAGGAAAGCATGGCCTCAGTCAATTCCTAAGGACCCCAAGAGCTCAGGAATTTGAGTTGGGACTCTTTCACATCTACAATGCTCAGTACTGGATCACAGATTCATTGTCCTCTTGCAATTAAGAAAGCCATTGCTGTGAAAGGAGTTCCGGGAGATGAGGAAGTTTGAGACTAGATAAGAGCCCAGCACCTCAACATCCTCTGCAAGAATAGAGATCAATGACCCCAAATTTCACAGAAGAAATAAATAAAAGGGGAAAAGGAGAAAAGGAGAAAAGAATGGGAACAAGCGAGAAACCACAAATGAAAATCTCCTCGCAGATAAGGAGGCGGAAAGGACCAGGAAATGAGCAAGCAGAAAAGAAAGCCCTCCAGCACAATGAACCAAGATGATGGATTAAAAGGTCACCAAGAGAAGTCGCTAGAAGGAAAAATAACAAACTTAGTTCAACAACAGCCCCGAAATGAAGGTGAATGTAGCATGACACATAGAATTGGATTTTAATAAACTTTAAAGGAAATGAAGGCAGATTCGACATTCCATTATCGTCAACGTCATCATAAACTACTCGGTACTTTAAAATTCACAATATGAGCTGCGTTGGAACCCTATCAGGTAGGTACTACAGGCAGGGAAACTGAGGTTCAAAGAGGTTTAATGACTTGCCCAGAACAACAGAGCTACTACGTAGCAGAGATAGGATTTGAACCCAGGTCTTCGGATGTCCATCATGGTACGAAATAGACCAGGATGATAGGAAGGACTGGGAGAGGGAGAAAGGAAAGTGTGAGGCTGGCAATCAAACCATCCAAAGGGAGAAAATGTGCTGCAGAACAAGATCAAAGGCCTCCAGGACCCTCGATTTAGAGTCAAATGACACAACTGAAGTCTGGAAAACTTTCCAAATGAACATGACAGGACTAGAAGACACAGCTTGAGAGGGAAGGTCAGGATCATTAGATTCCTACATCTTAGAATTAATCAAAAGGCTTTCCTTGCCTCTTACTAAGGGCCAAACACTATGCTAAGGTAGGGGATACAAATACAAAAGCAAAGACAGTTCTTGCCCTCCAGGAGCTTACATTCTAATGGAGGGAAATGACACACTAAGCGGAGTGGTGGGCAGGGAGGGATATTTTGGTTTGAAAGTTGCAGGTTTAGTGAGTGGAGCCACAGGGGAGAAGATTAACCCACTCTTTCCATGAACAATGATAGAATGGATCTGATTATGGTTTAAGAAGTGGGACTCTGGGAGAAGCTGAGCCACAGGCAACAAAGTGGCTAGAGTGAAATGAAGCCTAGCAGATCCCAGGCCTGGATAGAATGAGCAACAGAGGCAGCCACCCACAGTACAGCAGGTCCCCAACCAGAAGTTCTAGGTAGGTAGGAAAGGGTTAAGTCATCCTGGGCTGAGATGCTGGCCCAGGCTAGGCTGATTAGCAAATAGCCAAGGAGTTGAGTGAAAATAAAACACAAATAAAAGAGTCCAACTTATTTTTCAGGAAATCCCACTTACCAAAGTACACTCAGACCTCCATCTTCCCTCAGTATCCCTGTGGGAATCTTTCTTTGCTGCCATCAGCTGAACCCTACCTGGTTGTGGTCTCCCTCTTCCTCTCCCCTCCCTGTTAGATGTCAGTAATCAGCATCTCCATTCCATTAACATCAATTAACTTCTACAGAGGGATATTTGCAGAGAAGATATAACACAAAGGTACATTTTTACTCAGTACCTGGGGGCACACTCTTCCCAGCCCACCTAGTTCTCTCAAATTTAACTCAGTTCCTACTCAATCCCACCAAGTTCATGTCCAAATGCAGCCACTGATGATGATGAGTCCTCGTCCTAGCTGAGCTGGGTCTCAAAGGTCATTCCTCGCTCCTTGGGTCATCGATGCTGAACTGGCTACAGAACACAGACATTGGGATGCTGGTTCACAGCTCTCCCTTCACCTAAAATGAAAGAACCTATTTCAAGGAGCCAAACAGAATCTCTGAAGCTTCGATGGTCTTTAGTGCCTTTTTGAAATCACCCACAATTTCAGCTACATAGTCACTCAAAAAGGCTTCCCTTCACCACATGGTTAGCAGACTTGAACCAGTCATAGAATGTCTACACCTGCTCCGGTGTGTCTCCAAGACACTTTAATTCCACCTCATCACAGATCTCCCAGAAGCAGGCTCCCTAACCTCTTCCATGTGCTAGTGCCATTATGCCCACAAGAAAATTTCTCAGAACTATTAAGATCAGGGGACAGATGATAGAGTGATAGAATTCATCAGATACCACCAGAGGGAAATGCCAGGTTCAAGGCATCCAGACACATTGCTGTCAATTCTAGACCTTCATTGATAAAGTGAAGATTTGCAAACAAATGAAATATCACTTATCAAGGAACTCTGATCTTAATTACACAGGATTATTCACTGAATGTGAGAAAAGACCGAAAAGACTAGAACATAGCTTATCAAAAATCAAAAGAAATTAGGTTTCATATCAGAATCTTCCACCCAGCTAAAATAGGAATATTTGAACAAAGAAAATACATATAACCTTCATTCTTCTCATCATTTCCAAACGTTTCTATGGAAAAAGAAAACCATGTTGAAACCTTTGATAAGCAAATGAATCCAGGCCCCAAAATCCAGGAGCACCTCCATGGAGGTGATTCCTAGAGAAGCCTTTGGAACACAAATCAACAGTGAATTTCAGAAAATAGCTTACAAAATGACCGTGAAGATAAGACCAACCTGTGGCCTAATAGGAACATAGCAGAGACATAAAGCCACCTGTAGTCCTCGGCTGAGGATCCTGACATTCTGTGTCCTAAGGGCCCTGCCTGCTCTGACATCCCAATCAGGGCCAGCAGCACTTTAGTCTAAAACAGTCCACAAGGGCATCCCACTACCACTAAACCTGGCTGCATCTACACCTCCACTAGGTTCCAATCAAACCCCTGATATATATGTCCTGGGTGACCTCGGACAAATCAGGGAACTTCACTGGGATGCCTTAGTTTCCTCACATGTAGAATGAGCTCTAGCTGTAAGGAAAGCTTTAGCCGTATTTCATTGCATGATCTCCTTTTGCAGCCACCGCTGCTACAGTCTCCTCATTTGCTAGCCACTAGGAGGCACTGTAATGGATTGATCACTGAGCCTGGAGTCAGGAAGACCTTAGTTCAAACCCAGCCTCAGACACTTCTTAGCTGTGTGACTGCCTCACTATCCTCAACTGTAAAATGGGGAAAATAACAGCCCCTACCTCCCAGGACTCTTGTGAGGATCAAATGAGATAATATTGATAAAGTGCCTGACTCATAGTAGATGCTTAACGAATGTTTGTTTCCTTCCTTCCCTGCACCTCTTCCTGGCCACCTTTCCTCCGGGCATGTAGTTTTCCCATGGAGGTGAGAAAATGCCTTTGTTTGTCTGTTTCTATCCCCAGGGCTTAGTTCGATGATTGGCTTGTGGTAAGTACTTAATGAATGCTTTCCCTCCTTTCCCTATCTGATCAGAGCCCACTGACGGCAGGTCAGTGCCCCAGGGGCCTTGGGACTTCCCACTCTTCTTCATCCTCTCTTCCAAAGTTTCAAAGGACTCATGATGAAAAAATGCTCTCCACCTCCAGAGAGAGAACTGGTGGACTCCGAGTGCAAATGGAAGTCTAATTTTCTCACTTCATTTTTCTTGCTTTTTTAAAAAATATGCCTGATATGGAAATATGTTTCGCGTGATTTCACATGTATAATTCATATCACAATACTTGCCTTCCCTGCGGGTGGGGGAGGGGTGGGATGGAGGGAGAGAATTAAAAGAATGCTAAAAATAAATAATCAATTGAAATGATTATGTATGTGTATGTACGTATGTATGTATGTATGTATGTATATACTTTCTTGATGATCTTAACACTAGTGGGTTCAATTCTCATCTGTATGCAGACGACTCCCAAATCTATGTATTGTGAAGACAAAGAGAAGGCTTTCCCTCTCTCCTTTTTTCCCATAATGCAAAATTCTTTAGTACATATCTGACAGTTTTTGTCATGAACTCATCAGCCCCAACAGTTCAGGTTCCC
>NW_020954597.1:1232048-1267899 GCF_900497805.2 Vombatus ursinus | reverse complement strand
CAAGCAGTCTGATATTTCCACAAAGCCCAGGGGCTGGACATCCTCCCTCCCCACCCTGTGGCCCAGGGGAGGTATGGAGCATTGTGTCCCAATCCCCATTCTCTCCTACAATCTGGAATCATAACTTCCACACTCCAAGTGCCCCAGGCTTGGGTGAGTTTGGTCTAGTTTCAAAGGTCAGTAGGGGGTGGAGGGTCTGCAGTTTAAGTGATCAGGCTGGGACTCAAGGAGGAATTAGCACCCTCTAATTGAGCTTTGAAAGAAGCTCAGACTTCGCTTAGAAAGGACAGCATTCCAGGCATGGGAGCCATAGATAGGGTTAGAGCTTAGACCTGCAGCGTTGTGTATGGGGAATAAGGAAAAGGTCAGTTTGGCTGAAGCAAAGAGTAACGAAGGAAGCCTGGAAAGGCAGCTTTGAGCTGTATTGGGAGGGGCTTCACCTGCCAAACAAAAAAGGCCGGATTTGATCCCAGAGGCCCTGGGGAGTCTCAGGATTGTACTGAGCGCTAGATAGCAAGATAGGAGTGAGACCTGTACCTAGGAATGTACCCTTGACCTGTCACTCATAAGATCCACCCACACAATCCATAACACTGGAATTTCCCCTTGCCTTCCATTTCTCGCCATGCCTCACCCCTCTCTATCCTCACCACAGTCTTCAGTGCCCTGATCCCGACTGTCAGGCCATTACCCCAACTCTGAAATCACGTTCTCTTTCTTCAAAATCTTGATTCTATAATTAACAAGGCAAAATTTACACTGGCCTCAACCCTTGAGTCTCTGGCCCTGCCCCTCACTCATGCCTTCCCAAATTCTCTCTCCAGATTACATCCACCTTCCCTTTTCTCTTCTCTTCACTTGTTACTCCTGAATTACGTTGGAGAAAGAAAGCCCCTCCCCAGGTTTCAGGTGAGATGCATCAGCTGACTGCAGACAATCTTAAGGTGGGCCTTTTAGTGTTGGTGGGGCTAAGAATTGGTCCTACCTTTTCTGGGAACCAGTCTGAGATGAAACCCGAAAAGTCACTAAGCTGCACACAACTTGGGTCTAGCAATGCAGCAAAGGAGGTCAAACCCTGAGGTAACCCGAACCCTAATCCTGAGAGAAAGCTCCCATATATGCCTCCAAAGAACTGGAGGGAAGGGGAAAATATCTAAACAACTGATGGTCTGTGAAGGCAATCGAATATCAGTGCGTGTCATGACAGGAGAAATAGGAAGACTTTGGAGCTCCTTGGGAAGACCTGTGTCAATAAGGCAGCACAGACCAAGCAAAAGCAGGAGGCTGGCGGGACAAACGAACGTTGATGTGCTGAGCGAGGCGACGTGAAGGAAGACAGCCCAGAACTCTTGGCAGCACAGCACCCAAGGGCTCTGACACCCAGAGAGAGCTGCAGGGACCTGTGAACTCTGCCGGGGGAGGAAGCCAACAGGCTAATTTGTTTTGCTCTACTCTGATAATCTGTTAAAAGGGCGGATGGTCATTGGAACGGGGAACGGGGTGACAGTACAGGGCAGGAGGAAGCAGGTTCTCCTCTTGGCCCTCTCCCTCAGCTCAGGTGACAGCGAAAGGTTCCAGATGGCGTACTGTTGCTGTGTGACATGTGACATACCTTGTTACCACATCAATATTTTCTCATCTGGGAGTATATTCCATGACTGCATCAACTCCTCTGGGGAGGGGGAGGGAGGGAAGCAAGTGAGCCCTCCCCCGCACTAGTCAGTGTTTCTGGTGAGCCTGCCTTCTGAGATCACTTGCATGGCTGAATACCATCTCCCCCATTAGGATGGGAGCTCCTTGAGGGCCACACCAGAGTTTTTGCCTTTCTTTGTATCTGGAGCACTTAGCATAGTGCCTGGAACCTAGTAGGTGCATTGACTATCTGATAGAGCAAGGGTTTAATAAAGGGTTTTTCCCATCTCTTCATACAAAAGTGATCTCAAGGTTTCCTCAGAGGGAGATCAGGGGAATGGCCGTTTGAGAGGGAAAGCTGAGCTGCCTGTTTGGGCCTGTGGGCTCTGAGGTGCCAATGTAACAATAACTTACACTCTTTAATCTGATCCTAACAATCACCTCATCTTAAAGGCAAAGAAATGGAGAAGTCACAGGTGAATAGCAGAGATGGACAGGGGTGCTGAGGGCCTGTACCAGGGAAGAGAGGGGAACCCGGATGGGAGACGTGCTGAAGGAAGAAGAGGCAACATTTTACAACAGATTAGATATTGACAGGGAGGAATGAGAGTAAGGAGTCTAAGCTGACACTGAGCTTGTGAGCTTGGGTAACTGACAAGATGGTAGAGCAAAGTTGGGAAGATGGGAAGGTTTGGAGAAAAGATAAAGACATTTCTGGTTTGTGGTCCTGCAGATGTCTGTAGGATTTCCAGTTCGAGATGTCCAATAGGCAGTTGGACATGCAAGACTAGAGAGCCAAAGAGAGGTTAGGGCTGGATAAACAGACCCGGAAATCATTTGCATCGTGGTGAGAATTTAACTCGTGGCCGTTAATGAGTCACCAAGTGATATAAAATAGAGGGAGAAGAGAAGGGTATCTGGGAGAGACCCTTGGGGCCACTCATAAGTTAGTGACTTTGACATTAGTGAAGATGCATCAAAGCAACTGAGAGAGCAGTGTCGTGAAAAGCCAGAAAGGAGAGAGTATCCAGGGGGAAGAGGCTGCAGAGAGGATGAAGATTGGGAAAAGGCCATTGCATTTGGCCATTAGGAGAGCATCAGCAACTTTGGAGAGAACAGTTCCAGTTGGATGATGAGGTCAGAAGCCGGACCACAGGGTGTTTAGAAGAGAGTGAAAGGAGAGGAAATACAGGCACCAATCATAGGTTACTTTCTCAAGGAATTTAGCAGAGAAGGGAAGGAGGAATATGGGACAATAGTTGGCAAGGATGGTCCGGATCAAACAAGGGTTGGTTTTTTAAGGAAGGGAGAAATATTTAGACATCAGCTTGTTTGTAGCAAACAAGAAATGAGTTGGTAGACAGGGAGAGAGTTAAGAATAGGGAGTCTGGATGATAGAGGAGGCACCTGCTGGACAAGATAGGAGGGCATGGGAGCAAAGGTGAATGGAAAGAGAGCGGCTTGCCCTTTGTCAGAAGGGTCACCTATTTTTTTCATAGACTGGAGGGAAGAAGGAGATAGTGTGAAAGGATGTCAGAGAGATGGGAGACGAGAAGGAAGGGAGAAGAGGGAGCTCTCTGAGAATGGCCTCGGTTTTTCAGTTAAGTCTGAGGCATTTGCTCTCAGTTGAGAGAGTGGGAGCTGTTAAGGCTTGAGAAGAAGCCATGAAAGTTTGGAATAGCAGCTGTGGAGAGTGAGATAGGGAATCAATTAGCAAGGAAGAGTGGATTATCACGCTTCAGCAAGAAAATGGGAGCACAGGGCAGGCATATAGTTATCATTCAGGAAAGCCTTGCTGATAGATTGACTGATTGATGGCGCTGGGGGCATGGACACATATTCCCTTCTTTGGGCCTCCAGAAAATGAGGGCCTTGGACTGAGTGACCTCTAAGGGACCTTTTCCAGCTCCAATTTCTGGGACCCTATTATATTCCCAAAGCTATGAATCCCACACCAATCACTTGTCTCTGTCTCTGTCCAAAGCTCTACAGGCAGGTCAAGTAGAGTCAAGTCTGAGCAAAGACCTTTGAAGGGCTCCCAGATGTTTCCCTACCCAGCCTGGGAGGTCAGTCAGCTGGACAAGGGCTAGTACAGGGAAAGAAAGGGAAGCCCCGAGAGGCAAGTGAACCCGTCCGTATTCCCACATCTAGTCGGCCCAGCTTCCAGCTGTTGCAAGGATATGCCTAAGGCAGCGTGGCTAGTCAGCAGCATGCTATGGGCTCTCATTCCCACACCTCTTAGGTTCCCTTGCTCTCAGAACGTGGCCCAATGTAACAAGCACTAGCTCTGGAGTCCCAGGGCCTGGGTTCAAATCCCATCCCTGATACTTGTTGGGCAGGCCACCTTGCCTCCCCTTGCTTCCATTTCTTCAAGCCCCATTAGCCTCTGAGGTTCCTTCCAGCTTAACAGCCAGGATTCCATGAAGGAAACATACGGGAATATCAATCAAACACCTGTGGAAGACTTAACCCAGTGGTGGGCACCTCCTGGGTGCTGGGTTCCAAAGATGGAAGCGTAATAGGGCCTTCTCACAAAGAAGTTAGCTTCCAGCAGGGGAGGTCACTTGTATGCACACAGACCTCTAGGCCTAGATCTACAGGGGGGTGGGAGAGGGCCAAGCGGGAAAGGCCTCCCATAAGAAGGCAATGCTTGAGCTGAGCCTTGAAGAAGACTAGGGATTAAGAAGTGGCAGTGAGAAGGGAGGGCATTTCAGGCATGAGGCACAGCCAGGGCAAAGTTGGAGAGACAGGAAATGAAGGAAATGTCATGAATGAAGAACAAAAAGTAGGAGTGATGAGGCCAGTCTGACTGGACCATAGGGAACTTGAAAGGGAGTAAATCTGGAAAGACAGGTGGAGGCTAGGGTGTGAAAAGCTTTATAATCCCAAAAAAAGAGTTTACATTGATTCTAGAGCTACTAGGTGGACACTGGAGTTCACTGAGTAAGGGAGAAATGGTCACGTTGATGACTGGAGTGGAGAGAGACCTGAGGCAGGTGGCCCATCCCCTCCCATCCCCCCACCCCCAAGTAGGCTATGGCAGTAATCTAGGTGTGAGGTGATGAGGGTCTGTACCAGAGCAATAGCAGCATCAGAAGGAGAAGGAGGCATATTCGAGAGATATTTCAAAGATGAAATTAAGATGGCATGTGGTGGGTGAGAGATAGCGAGCAGTTAAGGGTGATACCTGGGTTGTGAACCTGAAGGGCTGGGAAGATGGTGGAACCCTCAACCGATATGGGGCAGTTTGGGGGAGGAAACTGAGCTCTGGTTTGAATTGGTTGAGTTTGAGATGCCTGCATGTCCATCTAGTTCAAGATGTCCATTAGGCAGTGGGTGATGCAGGCCTGGCACTCAGAAGGGAGACCAGGGCTGGGTATACAGATCCAATGGTCACTTGCACAGGGATGATAACTGAAAGTTTATGAAGTCACTGAGTGAGATTTTATAGTGGGAGAAGAAAAGACTATGGGGAATATGGAATTTTTATGGTCTAGTTGCCAACTTTTAATTCTTGGTCTGGAGAGAGAAGTTACCTATTTGGTGTATCCAAGCTCAGGGCCCCAAAGCCTTAAAGTATTAGAAGGAACTTTCACAATCTTCTCCTAGTGTATACATGTCAAACAGGTATTCACTAGTTCTGTTTTCAGAACTGGCCCAAGACCCGGACTTCTTTTTAAATTTTTTAATTAATTTATTTTTCAACATTCACTTTTATAAGATTTTGAGTTCCAATTTTTTTTCTCCCTCCCTCTCTCCCTTCTCCCCTCCCCAAGACAGCATGCAATCTGATATAGGCTCTACATGTACCATCATATTAAACTATTTCCCCATTAGTCATGTTGTAAAGAAGAATCAGAACAAAAGGGAAAAGCCACAAGAAAGAAAAAACAAAAACAAAGAAAGAGAAAAAACAGTATGCTTCGATCTGTGTTCAGACTCCATAGTTCTTTCTCTGGATGTGGATAGCATTTTCTATCATGAGTCTTTTGGAATTGTCTTGGATCATTGTATTGCTGAGAAGAGCTAAGTCTATCAAAGTCGTTCATCCCATAATGTTGCTGCTACTGTATACAATGTTCTCCTGGTTCTGCTCACTTCACTCAGCATCAGTCCATGTAAGTCTTTCCAGATTTTTCTGAAATCCACCTGCTCATCATTTCTTATAGAGTAATAGTATATTACATTCATATATTACAACTCGCCTAGCCATTCCCCAATTTATAGACATCCCCTCAATTTCCAATTCTTTGCCACCACAAAAAGAGCTGCTATAAATATTTTTGTACATGTGGGTCCTTTTCTCTTTTTTATGATCTCTTTGGAATACAGACCTAGTAGAGATACTGCTGGATCAAAAGGTTTGCATAGTTTTATAGCCCTTTGGGCATAGTTTCAAAGTGCTCTCCAGAATGGTTGTATCAGTTCACAACTCCACCAACAATGCAACATTAGTGCTCCAATCTTCCCACATCTTCTCCACCATTCGTCATATTTTTTGTCATATTAGCCAATCTGATAGATGTGATATGGTACCTGAGTTGTTTCAATAAGCATTTCTCTAATCAATAGTGATTTAGAGCCTTTTCTCATATGACTATAGATAGCTTTAATTTTTTCATCCGAAAACTGCCAGGACCCAGCATTTAGGGACACTCACACTTAGGGGGCAAAACAGAGATGAAGTTCCAGGAAAAAAAAAGATGGAGAAGAAATGGTCAGACAAGGAGGAGGAGAACCAAGAGAGAGTGCCAGAAAAACCTAGAGAGAAGAGAGTTTCCAAGAGAAGGTGATTGACAGTGTCAAAGGCTGCAGAGAGCTCAAGAAGGATGAGGACTGAGCAAAGGCCATCTGATCTGGCATGTAAGACTTGACTGGCAAAAATCAAAGCTCCCTATGCACTGAAACATTTCTATTGGTGCTTTCTGTGGGAGCAAAGAAGACGTCCATCAATTAGGGACTGGTTAACCAATTTGTGGCACAGACATGGTCAACAAGTCAAAAAAGTGTCTATTAAAGGTTTACCATGTGCCAGGCACTGCGCTAAGCTTTGGGATCCAAATACAAACCGAAAGACAGTCCCTGACCTCAAGGAGCTCACATCCTAATGCGGAGCCAACACAAAAGGAGGTAGAGGCGCTGGGCTGGAGCATTATAAAGCAAGTGGAGAAGAAGAGGAAGGAGTGCAGGCTGGAGACGAATGAAGAAACAGGTAGCCTGGACGTCCTCCTTCAACTGGAGCTTCTGGAAGGAAGCAGCCAATCAGAGGGAGGGGCTACAGGAGCTTCCAGGGTAGAAAGGGTTCTGGGTATTGTAGAGCAAGTCTGGGAGGAGAGGCAAGAGGGCAGCCTGGAGAGGAATGTCAGAAACAGGGAGAAGCAACAGATGTGATGAATATGGAGAAGCAGAGAAGACATGAGCTGATGGTGAACTCTGGCCCCAAAGAGAAGAGAGGAGAGGGGCAGCGAGGTGGTGCAGTGGACAGAGCACCGGCCCTGGAGTCAGGAGGACAGAGCCAGAGAGAGGAGGATCATGCGGAGAATCTGCTGGAGAAGACAGGACAGGATGGGATCACTTGTTCAGACAGGGCTTTGAATAGCACGAAGAAGGGCCCAGAGTCAAGGAGGAGAGAGGGAGAGGGAGAGAAGGGCTGCTCGGGACAATGGCTTCAATGAGCTCATTGATGAGTTTATGACAAGAGGTCCTCAGCTGAGAAGGTGGACGGCTGGGGGCAGAGAATGGCCTTTAAGGAGAGATGAAAGTAGGCTTGAAAATCAATTCAAGAAGAATAAAAGGCCTGCCTGGAGTTGGGGGAGGGGGGAGGCCAGGCCCACATGGATAACAGAAACCCAGAGTGAGCCCGGGGTAGCTCAGTACGTGCCCACCAAGAGACCACTCAGCAGACTTGGACTCCCGCTCCTTTGTGCCACCGTCTGTCCTGGGCTTTTGGCACATGTCCTGCCCTCGAGAGCCAAGCCAAGGGATGTCAGCCCCCGCTGTTCCCTCAGCAGTCACCACAATTGAGTATTTCAGGACTTGTTCTTCATGCATGCCCTTCCAACATGCTAGAGCCCATATGCAAATGCATGTACAGAAACAGGACCCCATAGGGCCCCAGTGTCAATATGTGAATTAAACTCCAACCTGAAACAAGCCTGGGTTGCCCAATAATCCCTCTCACTTCATAAAGCTTTTTGCTTTTCAAAGTGATTGCAATGGGCAAGGCCAGCTTAGAGAGGGGGGCCTAAAGTCAGGAAGATGAAGGTGCAAAGCCCCTCTGCCACTGATTTGCTTCATTCACCACATCTCACTTTCCTCACATGGCACTTGTGGTGACCCAATGAGAACTCACATGTAAAAGGTCACATGTACACACAGATAGCACTTCACACTCTGGAAGCACGGGCTGAGGACAGTGAAAGGGAAGAGCTCAGACCAAAAGAAGGAAGAAGTGAGGTCATGGGTAGGGCAGAGCTCTGTGTCTCCTGTTCTGGGGTGGCCATGCCCCCCCTTCCCCATCTCCCCAGGGCCATTCCCCACCCCCCAGCCCCGGCCCGGGCACATTATAGTCGAGGGTCCAAGGGCCAGTCTTCCTTCTGAAGGCAAATTCCAACTCACCAACGTTATCAAAAGGCCCAGCCTTCACCATTCACTTAACTCAGGAATGAAATCTGGGCTGCTGAGTTTGGAGGGGAGCCTGGAACCCTAAGAACGTGGAGGTGGAGTGTTCCTTGGCCAAAGAAAGCATCCTACAGGGATGAATCACTCTCTTGGGAATTAGTCAAAGACTAAAATAATTCAGGCCAGAAGACAAGGCCTCTTACCTCCCCAGACTGAGGGGGTGGGGGAGGGGGTGGAAGAGTCAGCAGGAGTCCAAGAGGCAGGCAGTGTAGACATAGGAGATCTGTGCAAAAGTGCAGCTTCAGGGACATCCAAGCTCTATTTAGTGAGTCATTGTTAAGTCTCTCAATTTGGCCTTGTCCTAGCTGCAAAGCAAGCCCCTTTCTGGGCTCAGCCTCACCCAAGACCTTTTCATTTCCACCTTCTGGGATGGCCTCCCACCACCCGTCGGCCTTGTCGCGGTATGAGGCTGTCAGCATTATTCGTCTCTAGGCATGGGTGATGAAACCAGTTCCAAAGCCTGCTCATTGGTGAGTCCAGCATGAGAGACTGGGTGACCTAACACCTCTACCAACTGTCTTTCAAAGCATTTGCTCCGGAACTCACTAGACAGAACTACAAGTCTGAGAAGAACAGATCAGAGCAGGGTAGGGCACCCCTTTCCTGTTCCCTTCCCCAGGGAATTCACAACTAAAGGATACAGATGGAAGCAAACTGAGGCAGCCACTAGGCCACCCTCCTCAATTTTCTTTTTTTGGGGGGGGGGGGGGGTTGAGGCAATCATGGTTAAGTGACTTGCCCAGGGTCACACAGCTAGTAAGTGTCAAGTATCTGAAGCCAGATTTGAACTCAGGTCCTCCTGACTCCAAGGTCAGAGCTCTATCCACTGCACCACCTGGATGCCCCTCTCCTCAATTTTCAAAGGAGGAAACTGAGTCCCAGAGAGAGGAAGGAATTTGGCCAAGCTCACACAAGTTGGAAGGACTTAGTCAAGCCCCTCCCAGCCCTCCCCCTTGCCCCCCCCCAAGTACACTGCATCCTACTGTCCCTGGTAAGAGCAAATGAGCCAGAGGACTCCTGACCAGAAGCGGTATAGGCTTTAAATCCCACACACTGGATATGCAGTAGGCCCATAGCAGCAAAGCCTAAATTCTTCCAACATCCCGCAGTCCCTACCATACTAACTTGGGGGAATTTAGGCACTGAGAGAATCAGATTCAAGGGGGGATTGTCCAACCTTTGACTCAGAACAGGGCGCTCTGATTCCAGCTGACCAAAGTGACCTCCAAGATCCCTTCCAGATCCTGAATTCTGTGCCTTCTATGGCTCCCCGAGCATCAGTTTCCTCATCTGTAAAAGGGGCATTATAGCCCCTGCCCCACCTCATAAGAGTTTATTGGGAATGAAATGAGCTAGAAAGGGGAGGCACTTTGAAAATTCTCCAGGTGTGAGATGCTGTGGTCTAAGAGTCAAAATCCAGGTATTTGGAGGCATCTGTTCCAGCCTCCTCCTTTTACAAATGGGAAACTGGGACCCAGAAATGAGAAATGACTTGCCTAAGGTCACACGGTTTAGTCAAAGTCTTGAGTTTGAACCCAAATCTTTGGCCTCCCAAACCAGAGTGCTTTCTGCTGTCCTCTGCTGCCTCCCATCCAAAACAAGTTCCCTTTTCCTTCTCTCTTTCCCATCCTTCCTTCTCCAACTAGGAAAGGGCAGAGGCTGGATAACCATTTGTCAGCGATTGTTGGTGGGGCATTCGTGGGGATGGATTGGCTCTGATGTCCTACCCTTAGGTTTGGAACAAAGCAAGATCTATACAGGACAAATAGGAAATGGCGAACAGAAGGAAGGCCCTAGAATTAAGAAGGATGGGGAAATGACGCTTCCTATAGAAAATGGGATTTTAGTTATGACTTGAAAGAGTCCAGGAGGCAGAGATGAGGAGGGAGATCAGGCCTGGAGGACAGCCAGAGAGAATGCCCAGAGTCAAAAGATGGAACAGTCAGGAGGCCGGAATCACAGGATCCAAAAGTACATGTCAGGGAGGAAGGTGCAGGAAGCCTGGAAAGGTAGAAGAGAGTAAGTTACGAAGGGCTTTGAATGCCAAACTGGGCATTTGGTATTTGATCCTGGAGGCCATAGGGTGCCACTGGAGTTTAATGTATATGAGGGGTGACATGGTTGGATTTGCCCTTTAGGAAAATCAATTTAGTGGCTGAGGACAGGATGGATTGTAGTCAGGAGAGACTTGAGGCAGGCAGTCTCCCCCTCCCCCAAGCTGGCTAGTGTAACAGTGCAGGTGTGAGGTGGTAAGGGCATGTACCAGAGTGGTAGCAGTGTCAGAGGGAGAAGGAGGCATATTAGAGAGATGTTGCAAAGGTTAAATCAAATTTGAATATAAGGGGAGGGGGGTGAGAGGTAGTGAAGAGAGAAGGATGACCCCCAGGTTGGGAGCCTGAGGGACTGAGAGGAAGGTGTTGCCCTCTAAAGTAATAGGAAAGGTAGAAGGGGGGAGGGTTTTAAGGAGAAAAACAATAAGTTCAGTGTTCATGACTGGGCCATGTCAATATAATGAAAATGACAATACTACCAAAGTTAATTTATAGTTTTAATGCTATACCAATCGAACTATCAAAGGGACACTTTGTAAAATTTGATGAAATAATAATAAAATTCATTTGAAGCAATAAAAGATCTAGAATATCAAGGGAAATGATGAAAAAAGGCAAGTGTGAAGAGAGAATAGTATTGCTAGACCTCAAAACATATTACAAAGCAGCAGTCTTCAAAACCATTTGGTATAGGTTAAAAAATAGAAAAGTACATCAATGGAACATACTAGACATGGAAGAATCAGAAATAATGAAATTCAATAACCCAGGGTTCAATAAAGTAAAAAAAAATGCAAATTACTTAGGAAAGAACTCCCTGTTTGAGAAGAATTGCTGGGAAAACTGGAAAACAGTCTGGGAGAAATTCGATTTAGAACAATAACTTATGCCATATTCTACAGTAAATTCAAAATGAATACACAAACTGAATTCAAAGATAATATGACCAAAACTATTAGAAGAGAAGCAAATCACCTACCTTTCATAGCGAAGGACAGGAGGTGAATTCCAACCTACACAAAGCATTGAGGCAATTAAAAGAGATACAGAGATCATTTTGACTATTTTGACTATGAAATGAAAAAGCTTCTGTACAAACAAAATCACTGCATCTAGAGTAAGAAGGGGAGTGGTTGAATGGAAACAAATATTTTGATCAGATTTCTCAGTTAAGGATTTGGCATCTAACAAAAATATATAAGACCAAAAGCCATTCCCTAATAGACAAGCGGTCAAAGGATATGAGTAAACATTTGTCAAAAAAAGAACTGTGAAATATTACCATGTGAAAGGATGATTGAAATCACTAATAATAGAGAAATGCACATCAAAACAACCCTGAGGTTTGTTGTCACCCAGCAAAGTGACAAAGATGACAACAGATGGAAATAGTGTTGGAGGGGCTGTGGAAAGATAGGCACAGTAATACATTGTTGGTAGAGTTGTGAATTAACACAGATATTTTTGGAAAGCAATTTGGAATTATATAAAGGGGTGGCAAAAATGTCCATATCCTTTGGCCCAGAGATTTTACTGAAAGGCACATTTAGCCCAAGAAGGGACATTAATAAAAAAAAAAAATGAAGACTCCAGATACATCTTTATAATAGCACTTTTTTTGTGGTAGAAAGAACTGGAAACAAATTCCCATCAATTGAAGAATGGCTGAACAAATTGTGGTATGTGAATATCATGGAATATAAGTGTGCTATAAGAAACAAGTATGATAGATGTAGTGAAGCGTGAAAACACTTACATGAACTGATACAAAATGAAGTCAGCAGAGCCAAGAAAACAGCAGACACAATCACTACGACAATATAAATGGAAAGAACAATCTACACAAACCAATCACAGCAAATGCTGCACCATTACAAAAAATAAATTTGTCCCCAAAAGGGAGATAGGAGAACCCCCCCAACACACACCATACACATACACACACACACACACACACACACTCCTTTGCAGAACTGGGGGAGGAGGGGGCCAGATGTGGAACATTGTATAAGTATTGTCAGATTTTTAAAAAACTATATTAATGAATTATACTTTTTTCTCTTCCTCTTTTCCTTTAAAATAGTTTTTTTGTTATAAGAGCTGGTTCTCTGGGAATGGGGAGAGGAATATAGGAGGAACTTTAAGCACTATATAAACAAAAAATAGCAATAAAAATGTGTTAGAGGAAAAAGAAATCCATATGCAGAATGCAAGTGAAAGGCTGGAACAAAAGTGATTCAAAAGATTCAAAGCAACACTCTTTGTGATTGGAAAAAAACAAAAACAAAATAGCAAAACTATCATAAAACAAAGTGAATGCTCATTGGTTGGAGGACAGGTGGACAAATGACAGTAGATATGTAATGTCAAACCGTTGTGCAGTAAGAAATGAGGAATGTGAAAAATTCTTAGAAATATGGGAATATCTGGATTTGAATTTGAACTGATGCACAAAGAAAGAACCAGAACCAAGAAAGTAAGTGACCAATAAGCATTGAGTAAGCCCCTATGGTGCACCAGGCACTGGGCGAGGCACTGGCCTGCAAGTCCGAAGAAGGAAGCAGTCTCTACCCACAAAGAGCTGACCTTTGAATGAGGGAGACAACAAATATGCCTAGAAGGCCACGTGGCATGAATGCCGAGTGAATAAACACAAAGAAATGCAAGGTGGTCAAAAGCCATGTTAGCTACAGTAGGGGGAGGGGAGGGAAGCAGCAAAGGCTTCGTGTGGAAGGCGAGGCTTGAGCTGCATTTGAAAAGAAGAGAGGGACTCCCCGAGGCGGTGAGGAAGAGGAGGTGGTGAGGAAGAGGAGGAGGTGAGGAAGAGGAGGAGGTGAGGAAGAGGAGGAGGTGAGGAAGAGGAGGAGGTGAGGAAGAGGAGAAGGTGAAGAATGGTGGCGCCAAAGCACAGAAATGGCATGTGAAGGTTCACACGAGAGAAGCCAAGAGCCTGCCAGCTCAGTTGAATCAAAGTGTGCAGGAGGAGCACCGTCCAATGAGGCCAGATTGGTAGGTTGAGGCCAGCTTGTAAAGGGCTTTAAAAGCTAAACAGAGATGTTCACATATTATCCTGGGGCAGTAAGAAGGAGTTTAGTGAGTTAAGGGAGTCACATGGTCAGATCTGAACTGTGGGAAAATCACTTTGGTAGAACTGTGTAAGATGGATTGGAATGTTGAGAGACTCAGGCTGGGAGGACTCCTCATTAGGAGGCTGTGGCAATCATCAAGGTGAGAGGTGATGGGCACCTGAAATAAGGTGGGAGCTGTGTGAGTAGAGAGAAGGGGTCAGATGGAAAGGTATTTCAAAGGTAGAAATCACAAGATTTGTCAAGTGACTGGATATGTGGGGTAGGGAAGAGCAAGGACTCCAGGACAATGCCAAGGTTAGCCCCCGGGAGACTGCAAGGATAGTTGTGTCCTTGACAGCAATAGGGAAGTTTGGAAGGGGAAGGATTGGGGAGGAGAGATAACAAATTCCATTTTGGACATGTTGAGTTTAAGATGTGTGCAGGACATCCAGTTTGAGATATCCAATAGGCAACCGATGACCCAGGATTGAAGCCTAGGAGATATTCTGGGGCTGAATAGATAGAGCTGTGAGTCATCTGCATAAACAGCACAGTTAAACCCACTGGGAATTGTAGAGGTTAGCAAGAAAGATAGTGTATATGCCCAAAGGGCTACAAAACTGTGCATACCCTCTGACCCAGCAATAGCACTTCTAGGGCTGTATCCCAAAGAGATCATACAAATGGGAAAAGGACCTACATGTACAAAAATATTCATAGCAGCTCTTTCTGTGGTGGCCAAGAATTGGAAATGGAGGGGATGCCCATCCATTGGGGAATGGCTGAACAAGCTGTGGTATATGAATGTTAATGGAATACTGTTGTGCTATAAGAAAGATGAGCAGGCAGACTTCAGAAAAACCTGGAAAGACTTGTATGGACTGATGCTGAGCGAAGTGAGCAGAACCAGGACAATGTCTTACACAGTAACAGCCATGTTGTGAGATGACTAACGCTGATAGACTTAGCCCTTCTCAGCAATGCAAGGATGTAAGACATCTCCAAAAGTCTCATGATGGAAAATGCTATCCACATCCAGAGAAAGAACTCTGGAGTTGGAATGCAGATGGAAGCAGACTATTTGCTCTTTTTTTTTTCTTCTGTTTTGTTTTATTTCCTCTTTCTTGTGATTCCTTATATTGGTTCTAGTTCTTCCTTACAACATGACTAATATGAAAATATATTTAATAGGAATGGACACGTAGAGCTTATATCAGATTGCATGCCATCCTGGGGAGGGAGGGGGAGAAAATTTAAAACTCAAAAGCTTATGGAAGTGATTGTTGAAAACTAAAAATAAATTAATTAATTTTTAAAAATAAAAAAAAGAAAGATAGTGTAGAGAGAAGGTATGTCAGCTTTTGTGTGTCATGGACACCTTCTGCCATTTGGGGAAGGCTATGAACCCTTTGTCAAAATAATGGTTTTAAATGATAAAGTAAAATATACAGGATTACAAAGGAACCCAATTATATATATTGAAATAGAGTTATAAAAATATTTTTTAAAGTACATGGATTTAGTTTAAGAACCCTTGGCGCAGAGAGAGAAGAGAAGCCGGCAAGGATGGGACTTTGAGAAACACTGGCAATGAGGTGGTAAAGAGATACAATGTACAACAAGGAGTTGTCAGGGAGGTAAGAGGAGAACCAGGAGAAACTGTCGCCAAAAGCCAAAGAGGAAAGTGTATCCAGAAAACAAGATACACAATAACTATGACAATGTACGTGAAAAGCACACCAAAAGGAAATCGAGCTCTGAAAAGTGAAGAAACCAACAAAGGTCTCAGAGAACAGACAACGCTACGCTTCTCTCCCCTCTAAGTTGGGAGATGCAGGATGCTGGGACAGGTGGGACAGCCCTGCTGGCATCACCAGAGGCCGCCAGATTTTTGCCTCTTTGTTTTCCTCTGTCACAAAGCGGGTTTATTGGGGACTGGGGCAGAGGGGACAGTTGAAATGGCCAGAATGTAAAGAGCAAAGATACCACTAAAATGTGCTTTAAAGATTGGGGGTCAGGGAGAGCTGTTGCATTTCTTCAGACAAGGCAACAATGAAAATTCACAATGTCAAGGGGAAAAGAGGAAAACCAGATTAAATTTAAAGGCACTTTATGTGATGAATTAAAAGGGCAAGTACCAAATTACACAGCACCTAAATTCACAAGGGAGAGGCTAACCACACTGGGGGAAAAAATTCAAATGAAAGACCCTAAACAGTAAAACAATGGCTATTATCCATTCTGATCTTTCTTGACCTGTCTGCAATATCCAACTCTGCTGATCACCCTCTTCTGGACACTCTCCCCTCTCTAGGTTCTCGTGACCTTATTCTCTCCTGGTTCTCCT
Source organism: Vombatus ursinus (assembly GCF_900497805.2). Classification (NCBI taxonomy): domain Eukaryota; kingdom Metazoa; phylum Chordata; class Mammalia; order Diprotodontia; family Vombatidae; genus Vombatus; species Vombatus ursinus. Next base: position 1,252,120 of record NW_020954597.1, on the reverse strand, counting down.
TCTATATGACTGTTCTTTCTCCATCTGCTTGGCTGAATCTTCCTCCATGCCATGCCCCAGCCCCCCAAAGCTCTGTCCTGGGCTCCCTTCTCTTTTTACTTTATGTGGTATCACTTAGTGATCTTACAAGCTCCCACGGTTCAATGATCAACTCTTTGTGGACAATTTCCATATCTATATATCCAGCCCCAATCTCTCTCCTGAGCTCCAGTCTTGCATCTCTGTCGCTTGGACATCTCAAAGTGGATGTCACCTAGGCATTTTAAACTTAACAGTCCAGCCCTGGAGTCAGGAGGACCTGAGTTCAAATCCGGCCTCAGACACTTGACACTAGCTATGTGACCCTGGGCAAGTCACTTCACCCTAATTGCCTCACCAAAAAACAACAACAACAAAATAGAATAAACTTAACATGTCAAAAACTGAACTCATTATCTTTGCCCCCAAACCCTCCCCTCTTCCCAATTTCGCTATTACTGTGGAGGCTATCACCGTTGTCGCAGTTACCCGGACTCCCAAACCAGGTATCATCCTTAACTCCTCACTCTCACCCCACATACCCAAGCAACTGCCCAATCTTGTCATTTTTACCTTTCTAACATATCTACTGTACATCTCCTTTCCATCTGTACACCCTGAGCTATGAGGCAAGCTGAGTTTAAAATGCTTAGGGGACATTCACTTCTGAGAGGTCCAAGAAGCAGTTGAACATGTGAACCTGGGGTCAGGAGAGAGCTTAGGGTTGGATGAGCAGATCTGAGAGTCTGCATAGAGATATTGGAATCCACGGGAACTGATGAGATCACAAAGTAAAATAGTCTAGAGGGAGAAGTGACAAGGACCCGGGACTTGGGGACACCTCTACTTACTGGGCATAGCTGTCACTCAGCTTACACGCCTCCTTACAAACATTCATGCCTCAGATCCACGTGAGCCGTGGTCATCTCTGTCATAGCAGCAGCAGCAGCATCAGGCCTGGCCTCTCTGTCTTCCTGCAAGGGTGTACTAAGGGAGCAGGGCAAAGAGGGAGCCCCAAACCACTGCTAGTACATGCCAGGCAGACAGCAGGAAGAACATTTGTTCTTCTGCCAAGCCAAGCAACATCCTCACCAACACCTTTGGCAAGCCTGGACAAAGGGCTTATTCATCCTTGCCATGCTTTGGCAATCCCTGCCCAAATAGCATATCTGGGGCAAGGGAGAGAGAATGTTCTGTTGCTCATCATCATTGTGAGCATTTAGGTTTGCAAAACACCTAAAACATTACATTTCGAGATCCTCACAACAACTGTGGGAAGTGGGTGCTATTATTATGCCTTTTATAAACGAGGAAACTGAAGCTGAGAGAAGGTAAAATGACTTGCCCACAGTCATCCAGCTAGACTCAGGCAGCTATGTGGTGCTGCAGTGGATAGCATGCTAGGTCTGGAGTCAGGAAGACTCATCTTCCCGAGTTCAAATTTGGCCTCAGACACTTCCTAGCCATGTGACCTTGGGTAAGTCACATAACCCTGTTTGCCTCAGTTTCCTCATCTGTCAAATGAGCTGGAGAAGGAAATGGCAAACCACTCCAGTATCTTTGCCAAGAAAATCCCAAACGGGGTCACAGAGAGTGAACAACAAAAACTTCCTGACTCCAGACTCCCGTGCTTTAGCCGCTGCACCACCTACCTAAGACACAGCTTCTGCCCTGATGGACCTTAATAGCCTATTCAGTAGATGAGATACAAATACAAATAGATCAATCCACAAGTATTTCTTAAGCACCTACTGCGTGCTACGCACTGCGTGCTACGCACTATGTGCTGCGCTAGGAACTGAGAATATAAGTAAAAAGAATGAAAAAATTCCTATCGCCAAAGAGCTTTACATTGGAATGTGCAGGTCACTCTTTAGAGAATCATGAGCCATCATCATTGCTAGCTAGCGCACAGTAGACACTTGTTCCTTCCCTCCCCCTTCCCCATTGCCATCATCATCATTATTCTTCTCTTCTCCTTCATCATCATCATCATCATCATCATCACCTTTCCATAGCCCTTTAAGGTTTGCCAAGTGCTTTACAAATAGGGTCTTGTTTGATCCTCACAACAGCCCTGGGAGATAGGGATTATTTTATAGATGAAGAAACTGAGGCTCAGAGACATAAACTGACTTGCCCGCAGTCATCCAGGTAGCAGGTGTCTGAGGTCACATTTGAACTTGGGTCTTCCTGACTCCAGGCCCAGCATTCTATCCACTGCTGCCTCAGAGAATATCCCAAGAAGAAAAACAAACCTAACAAGTAGTTCAATTCAGAGGCAGTCTGGGAGGAAGGGAAGGCACAGGCAGCTGGGGGCTTCCTGCAGAAGGTGACGCCTGAGCTGCATCTTAAGGAAGAGAGAGATTCTCGGAGGGGGAGGGGAGGAGGGAGGGCGTGCTAGGTGGGGAGGACAGATACTGCAAAGGCATGGAGATGGGAGATGAAGGCTATGTGTGCATCAGAGAGAGCAGGCCCATTTGGCTGCAACACAGTGTATAGGAGGGGAGACTGGCAAGGGAGGTTGGGGCCAGGTTGGGAAGAGTTTTGAGAGCTGGACAGAGGAGTTTCCATTTTGTCTCACATGCGATAGAGAGTCACTGGAGTTGGCTGAATAGGGAATGACATGGGTGGCAAGGTGGCTCAGTGGTTAGAGTGTTCGATTTGCGTCAAGAAGACCTGGGTTTGCATCCTGACTCAGACACTTATTAGCTGCAAGTCACTCTTTTATTATTATTTTATTATATTATTATCAGAGTCAAATCTGCGCTTAAGGAAAATCCTTTTGGCAGGAATATGTAGGATAGACTGGAATGGAGAGAGATCTGAGGCAGTGAAGTGGATGAGGAAGTTGTTGAGGAAGGGAATAAGCAATGACACAGTGTCAGGCACTGTGCGAAGCATCTTTTATAAATCTGATCTCGTTTCACAGCTTATTAGCCCCGTTTTGCGGGTGAGGAAACTGAGGCTAACCTAGGTTAAGTGACTCGCCCAGGCTGACACAGCTAGGAAATGCCTGGGGCTGGATTTGAACTCAAGTCTTCCACTAAACTCCCTGTTGTTTCTTTCTTTGCTCTTGTTCCTGCTGCCGTTGTTGCTGTTGGTGGTGGTGGCAGCTGCTGTGGTAACAATATAGGCAAGAGGTGACAAGTGCTTGAAGTACTACTACTGCTACTACTACTACTACTACTACTACTACTACTAGCACTTCCGTGGTCCTTTAAGGTTTGTAAAGAGCTTTACATCTCTTAGCACATTCGGCTTTCACAACAATTCTGTGAGATAGGTGTTATTGTTATCCCCATTTTACTGATGAGAAAACTGAGGCTAGGAGAAGTTAAATGACTTACCCAGTGTCACACAACTAATGAGTAGCTGAGACAGGATTGGAACCCAGGTCCTCCTAATTCCAGCTTCAATTGTAGCCACAACCTTGCCTCCCTGCCTAACCCTAACCCTAACCCAACCTTGCCTCCCTGTCTCCAGATTCCTCCAGCCTTGGGTACTGAGGCTACAACTCCATCAGAGGGCTCAATGACACCCCACGCCATAGTGCCACAGACACCTGGGGGATCAGCAGGACTGCTTGACTCAAGGGGAGGCTGAGAATGCCTTGAGGTCAGAGATTCTGGGACCCAAAAAGAAGTCTCCCTCCTTCCTTTCTTTCTCTATTAAAATGAGGAAATGAGCCTGAGTCATCAATGCCCCAGTGGTAGGAATGAAAGAGCTGGCAATCGTAATTGTTTTTCCAGGGCTCAGTAAAGGACATTAACCCAAAGTGAGGCATGCATTGATTCTAAAATGTCGGGCACTTGATCTGTCCATCCCCACTAGCACTTCTCCTTTATTGGTCCCTTCCCTTTCGTGGCTAAATTTGAGGTGGCCATGTCCTATCAGCCTCTATTGATGGCCCCTGGTTCTCCCAACCCATCTGGCCATTCCTTCTTGGTCTCCTTTGCTGGCTCTCCTTTCAGGTCATGCCCAATAATGAGAGCTATCACCCAAGGCTCTGTCCTGGGCCCTCTTCTCTTCTCCCTCTATACCTGTGATGTTCCCCCAGTTGAGGGAAAGGACGATGGTTTTTGCCTTTCTTTCGATCCTCAGCTACAGTGCCTGACAAATGCTTAATTAATGCTTGTTGACTAGCTGTGAAGCCGAGGAAAGAACCAGCTTGGACACTGGCAACCACTGGGTAGAGTAGCACCAGAACGCATCCTAAGAGACAGGTGGGTGGATGGTGACGCAGTGGCCCAGAGGCAGGATCCCAACCATGACATCAGAGGATTACAGACTTAGAACCTTAGAGAACAGCAAATCCAGCCCCTCGTTTTCCAGATGAGAAAACTGAGGCAGCCCAGAGAGATTGACTCCCTTGCCCAGAGTCACTCTGCTAGTCGGGATATGAGGCAGGATTCAAACCCAGGCCATCCTGACTCCAAGTCCAGTGCTCCATCTACCACGCCAACTTCACGGTGAGGGCAGGGGACAGAGCCAGGATGTGAACACAGATCTTTAGACTCCTGCTCCTCTCTGCATCGTGACCCTGAGGCACAAAGGGCCGAGGAAGTATCAGCCAAAGGCAGCTGGAGCTTGGGAGCAGGAATTGTTCCAACCCTAGACGTGTGGATCTGGAGGGGAGATCGTAAAAATGCCCTTTGGCCGGAATGCCCTCGGGGCAATTTCTGCCAGGTCTCCCTCAATGTGTGACCGGGGTCACAGAGGATAGCTTGACAGCTGCAAGGGGCTTCTGGAGCCATTTACTCCTGAACCCCTTCATGTCACAGAGAAGGCAACTGAAGCGCAAGGAGAGAAACAAACTTGCCAAGGTCACCCAGGGCAGAACATGGCAGTGAACTGGGCACCAAGGGCATCTGCTCCCACTACAAGAGGGTTTTCCTGTTTCCAGCACTTTGTTCATAACCATCCAGTGAGGGAGGGGGTACAAGTCACATCAACTCCATTCTACAGATGGGGAAACTGAGGCTCAGAAAGTTTAAGCAATTTGCCCAAGGTCACCCGGCTGCTACTAAAGAACAGAGCGAGGATTCCATCCCACGTCTCTGCCTCCCAGTCAGGCGTTCTGTCCACTGTACCACGGTATCTTCTAAAACAGCATCTGCCAGTTGAGAAATGATTGCAGGTACACAAACACTCTAAGAAGGGGGTGGAAAGGGACTTACACTGAGTAGGAAGAGAAACAGTCTATGAGGTGTTTCATTATGACTTCAAATATTGTAGAACCCCCCCCCCCAATGTCTGCAGCCCACCCGAGGGAGACCCATAGCAGAGACAGAACAGGCTGTGGGAGGCAAGAGCTGACAGGCTAGAGATGCCTGCTTTTCAGAAAATTGTCTCTCAACCAGCCCCCAGTGGCACTCTCCCAATTAGTGCAGGAAAGAGAGCCCCAGACTCCAGGAGCTGCTGTCAGACTTGTCTCCTCAAAGCAGGCAGAAGAACACACTCCCCAGGCCTCAAATATCTCTGGGAGCTAGGTGGGGGGCTGGGCCTTTTGAGGTTCTGTCAACAAAATCCAATTCCACAAACACGTAATAGGTGTCTGCTGTTTAGAGAGCACTGTGCTGGACACTGGAGAGATAGATACCAGGTCCTGGCCTAAGGAAGGAAGTTTCTGTTCTCACACAGAGGAGCTGAGACAGCCAGAAATAACTCTGATACACAATATCACAGGATAATGAGTGCAATAAAGGATCATGAACAAAATGCTGGGGAAGGTGGGGGACAGGATTATAGGGACAGAGAGCAAGAGGCTGCTGACCAGGGGCAGAAGGGAAGTCTTCCTGAATGAGCAAGAGCTGGGCCCTCAAGGAGAGAAGAGGAGTTCACCAGGCAAGGAGAAGAAAAACCACTGCAGGCAGAGAGAACTGAGCTGAAAGGTGGGGAAGTACCTGATGCATTTCTGGAGGCAGTGTGGTCCAGTTTGGCTGCAGGAGAGAGTGCACGGAGGAGCATCTAATAAAGAAGACTGAAAAAGGGGAGGGTGGTGAGGGGGGGATGTCTGGCAAAGATGTTCAACATGGACTTGATAAGCAATAGGGAGCCACAGCAGACTGTTGAACAGAGAAATGATCTAGGCATAAAGTAGATTCATCTGTTGGACTTTTAAAGGATGGGTTGTAGGAGAGCAGACCTGTCCAGGAGGGCAGTCAGGAGAGGCTATGCTAGTGGAGATACCAAGTGTCCAAGCAGGAAGAGACCTTAAGATTACTGGCCCAATTTCCCATTTTACAAATTACACCATCCAGTCTCACCAAGAGCTGCCCCAGTATAGAGTCTCTGGGATCAAAAACAACTGTTCCCAGTGGGCTACCCTTTGGTGTGAATTTTCTGACGTCAAAGGAGCTCCAAGTTCCACTCAAGGCATACAATGGGTTTGTCTTGACCATGAAATCTCTGCTATACACTAAGGTTTGAGATATGCCCGAAGGTTTCCCCTTGTCCAGAATGCCGTACAGAGGCACTGGCTCAGGCACTGGTTAGACTCCGAGCTTCTTTCCAACCCTAATGTTCTGTGATTCTATGAGAAGGGAACCAAGAGGCCAGGCACGGAGGTGGCAGTTGCTACCTCAGTTACCTCGATGGAACAGACAGGGTGAAGAGAGACAGAGGGGTAGAAGTAGGTGCAAATGCAGGAAGGTGACTGGAGACAGCTGAGCAACCTCAGGACCCCTTTCTGCTTGGCAAAAGAAGCACGGCACTTGGAGATGCAGCCTGGCTACCAGAGGCAGGAAGAGACAGGTCCACAGCTGCTGGTCATCTGGCCCCGACAGTGTTTGGACTTTCTGACTTCTGAGGCCCCTGCCAAGCTGGGCAAACATCTTCAACGTGACCAAAGAAGGTCAGAGTGCAGTTGCCCAGATAGAAGGGGCTCCGGTGTCTGCAGCCAGCCCTGACTCTGGCCACCTTCTCTCTTGGCCTTTACGCGTTCTCCTGGATTTTGTCGTTGGTCTGGTCAATGTTCCCACCATGTCCTCACCGTGTCCTCTCGGGGCGCACTGGTCTCCTATAAACATTAACCCGGGGACTGCCTGTCTCTTTCTGTGGAACCTCCCCTCTCCCCTGCATCATGAAAAGCCTCTTCTTTTCAGCTTTTAAAACACTTGCCAACCTGGTCCCAACCTAGGTGCCCAGTCTCATACAATCGTAGGCTTTGAAGATGTGCCTGCACATCTTCTGCACATACGTACACACACTCCCACATACATATACACACTGTATGTCTATAGATAGGTATTTATAGATATAGATATATAGATATATATATACATGCACACACACACACACACATAGGTCCTGGGAGGAAGGGCCTGCAGGAGCAGGTGGGGGGCTACTTGGGTGCCCTTGCTGTCTCCCTCATTGGAATGTCAGCTTCTTGGGCATAGGGACTATTTCATTCATTGTCCTTTGTATCCCTGGTGCCACAAACAGTGTATGGTGCACAATGGGTGCCTAAGAAATCTTTGTGGTTAATTGATTTTAATGGGCCATTCTGCTTATGAAGAGCCCCCTTGGCTAGTCCCAAGATCAGTGTGGGACTTAGCGCCCACCTGGGAACTGGGAAGCCTCTCTACCCCAGAGTCGGCAGCTGAGACTCCAAAGCAGAAGAGGAGCCATTTCACCTAACAGAGGAGCTGCTGAATGAAGCTGCTGGAGAGAAGCTGGACCTCTGAAGCACGTTGGATTCAAGGCTCAAGGGGAGTTTCTAGCCCAAGACTGCTAGAGTAAAGCAGAGGAAGTCCTGGATAGCTCTAGCGTCTTGGAGGTCAGATATGGGGATGATTGGGGGATCTACTTGCTCAGCCCTCACCTCTTTCTTGACTTCCAGTCTCCCATCTCCAACTATCTACTGGCCATCTCAGACTGGCTAGCCCATACACATCTTAAGCTCATCATGTCCAGAACTGATCTCATTATCTTTCCCTTCCAAGCTCTTCCCCTCTTCCTAACTTCCCCATTACTGCTGAGGGCACTGCCATCCTCCTGGTCACCCAGGCTCATAACTTAGATATCATCCTCAGTTCCCCACTTCTCTCTGATCCCCCATATCCAATCTGTTGCCAAGGCCTGTCGATTTTTACCTTTGTAACATCTCTCACCTATGCCCCCTCCCCTAGTGCCTGGACTATTCCAATAGCTTCCCCTTTGCCCCCTTACCTCAAATCTCTCTCTGCTGCAGTCCATTCACCACTTAGCTGTCAAATTAACCTCACTAAAATGCCGATGTAACCACGTCGTGCCATCCCCCCTCCTCTTTTAATAAACTCCGGCAGCTCCTTATCACCTCCAGGACCCAATGAAGCCTTCCTTCTAGTCTCCGTACTCCTCCCCACATATACCTTTGATCCAATGACATAGGCCTCTTTGCTGCGCCTCGCACTCGTGTCTGTGTGTCATGTTGCTGTCCTGGATTCTCTCCCTCCTCATCTTTGCCTCCTTCCCTTAACGCTAGTGCCTTCCTTCCCTCTGTTGATTCCCTCTGATTGAGCCTAGTTAGAGTTTGTTTGAACCTCGTGGTTTGCATAGCCTCGGGGATGTGGAGAAGGAAACAAACTCCCACCTGGCCCACTTCCCCTCCGACTGTGAGCTATGCAGGCTGTGGAGGTCCTTTGGGAAGAGAACTAACTCTAGCAACACCAAGTAAAAAGTGCCCTTGGTGGGTGGGGAGGGGAACCTCAACCTTCTGGTAGTACTGTAAGGCTCAAGGTCTGTGCTGGATTCCTAGGGGGAATGGGGCTCACTGGAAGAGGAAGCACCAATTCTCTAGCAACTGTCTTCTGCTTTCTGAAGTGGGGAGGGGTGGGCAGCAGGGAGAATCTACTTTTTCCTTTTGAGGAAGCCTCAACCTTCTAGTGGCTCTGTACAATGTGAGATGGTATAGGTCTCTGGTGAAGATGAGGCTCATTAGAGAGGAAGGAAGGGGTTGTCCTGTTTTATGGGCTCAAGTGTGAGGCCTTTGTGTTTTGCATTGCCTGGAAGGTGAAATCAAGGTTGTCTTGTGTTCAGTGTATTGTCAGTCTGAGTGCTTGTATGGGAACCGATGACTCTTTTTAATGTTTTATTTGTGTTTTCTGCAGAGTCCTAAAATGAGCTACATTCTGATGCTCCCAGGGTTACGGGGCAGGAGCCAGAGAGAACCCTGCTTCCTTCTGAGACGGAACTTGATTTGTGTATGTAAACCCAGAGCTGGGTTTCTCTGTTAAGGGTCCCAAGAACCAAACAACATTGCAAAAAAGAAATGACCAAGTATGAGTTCCTGAACTGGTCTAGAGGCCAAAGGGCTTCTAGTCAGAGAGATTCAGTGGGAACTCGTGTCATCCTCCAGGGGATCACTGATGCCTCCCAGAAGCACACATATTAGGGGATCACTGGAGACACACAAGCTCGAAAAGAAGGCCTAAGTTTGTCCCCATCTGAGGCCTTCAGGGCTACGAGAAGGAGCTGCTCGAGAGAAGTGTGCACAGGGTGCGGCCTGTGCTGCTAATCTTTACTCGGGCATTTCCTGCCTGCTTCTACTTCTGCTCTGGGCCCCTTCTCTCCAGGGAAGGCCTGCCCAGGCTCTCCCTACCCACGGTCTTCTGGTTGTTGTCTGGCTCTGGCTTTGGGCAGGCCCAACTCTTCCTAAGTTGCAGGACCCAGGGAAGCTTTGGACTGTTCCGCAGCAGGGTGGCCACCCCACAGCAGATGAGGAACAGGCCTATGACAGCCAGCAGCACCCACCCGGCCTGAGTTCCCCGCCACTGCCACCAGGTACAGAGGTGAGTGTGGTTCCCGGTCAGGGGGGCCCAGGAGCCCCCCTCACTGTCTGGGTACACACACCACGCTTCTTCTAAGTCTGGCACACTCACGTTGGCACTGGCCAAAGCAGCCAGCCAGCCCAGGGTACAGCAGTAGAAGGGGTTGCCTGTGATGAGCACAGAGCTGAGGCGGCCACCTAAGCTGCCCAAGACCTCTGTGTCTAAGGCCTGGAGGAGATTTTTGCGCAGGTCTAAGCTCCGCAGATATGAGGAGCAGTGGAGGGGCCAGGGCAGCTTAGCCAGCTTATTGCCTGAGAGGTCCAAGACTCGCAGTTCCCGAAGGCAGGGAAGCCGCAAGTGGGCACTTTCCATGCCGTTCCCTCGGAGGGAGAGCTCATGCAAAGAATGCTGCAGGCCCTGCAGGTCACTGGGCACCAGAGCTAGCCCTGTGTTACCTGAGAGATCTAGAGAGAACAAGGCTGCAGGGGGAAATCCGGGGAGGCACAGCCCCTTCAGCCTGTTTCTACTCAGGCTCAGGTGCCTCAGGTGGAAGGCAGAGCTGAACGGCCGAAGGGTCCCTTGCAAGGGCCCATCTTGCCCACCCTCTGGCCTCCAGCATAGCCGGAGCTCATTGTCTCCCAAATCCAAGACTTCAAGATGGGGCAGGATTTCAAAGACCCAGCTGGGAAAAGTCTGAATCCAATTCCCTCGGAGATCCAGAGACCTCAGGGGCAGAAGAGGCAGCCTAGGGCTGGCCTGGTGAGCTGACATATTCTGGAGACAGTTCCAGGCCATGCTGAGTCTCTGGAGGGAAGAGAGGTGGCTAAGGAAGCCCATTGGAAGTGTGTCCAGTTGGTTCCTACTGAGGTCAAGGTCAGTGAGCTCAGGCAAGCTGGCCGCTGGCTCAGAGCCACTCTGGAGCAGATTTGGCCTGCTCACCTCTTGGTCTGAAGGGCCAGTGCCTTGAGTAGAGGGTGGGGCATGGGGCTCCAGGGAGGCCAGATGGTTGTCTGAGAGGTTGAGATGGTGGAGATGGCGCAGAGCTGAAAGCAATGGCATGGCCCTCAGCTGATTGTGGCTCAGGTCCAGCACCTGGAGCTGGTAGCCCCAACTTCCCTCCTCAGTGGCAAAGAGCTGCAGGGCATTGGAGCTTAGGTTGAGTCGCCGCAGGGCCCTGAGGCTGAAATCGGAGATGCAGTGCAGGGAGTTTCTAGCCAGGGAGAGCTCCCGCAGCTGCAGCAAACCTTCGAAAGCCCCAGCTTCGATTTGTAGGATGTAGTTGTCACTGAGGTTAATGTCCAACAGGTTGGGGGAGCCCAGGAAGGTGCCACGTGCCAGGTGGGTGATAAGGTTGTTGGAGAGGTCCAGACTCCACAAGGAGCTGAGATTGGCCACGTAGAAGGTGGCCATGTCACTGTCCAGGCGATTGGCGGAGAGGTCCAAGAGCCGCAGGTGGCCCAGAAGCCGCAGCGCCCGGCTGTTGGACACGTGATCCCGATTCAAGGAGTTGTCTGCGAGAATGAGAGCATGGAGCCAGCGCAGGGGCAGCAGGGCCCCCATGGAGAGCTCCTCCAGCCCGTTCCCCCGGAGGTCCAGGTGACGCAGATTTGGCCTGTCTTCCATGGCGTTGTCCCGTAGAACTTGCAAGCGGTTGTGAGAGAGGTCCAGCTGTTCTATGGTCAAAGGCAACGCTGCTGGGAATGTGTGAAGGCCCAGGCCCTGGCAGGACACCCTCAGCAGGCCCTGGAATAGAAGGAGTTCAGAGGCTCTGAGGGGCCAGGGCCAGGGCTAGGGCCTGGGGGGGGGGGGCAGTGGGGAGGGGGCTTTTCCTTCCTCCTAAGCAGGGACAGTGACTAGAAACTGCTTCAGTGCTGATCCTGGCTCCCCTTGCTCCCTGGAATAGCTCCGGCTTGGCTTAAAAGAGGCAGCCAATGGTCTGGAACAACGGAAAGGGCCTTGAACCTGGTGTCGGAAGGCTGAAGGTGCAGTCCTGGTCGAGCCACTCCCTAGCTGTGGAACCCTAGGCAAATCAGCACATCTCTTTGAGCCTCAGTTTCTTCATCTTTCTAGAAAATGCTACTTGTACTCTCTACCTCACAAGTGCTACAGAAATGTGAGCTAGCATTATCATCACCATTCTTGCTGCTGCTGCTGCTGCTGTTCAGGCCTGGCAAAGCCATCCCCAAAGTCAGGGAGGGCCACCTAGAAGGGCCTGGGGGGAAGGGATCTGAGGCTCTGAGGCTCAGAGGGAAGGGGGCTGGGGTGTACTTTGGTGCTTGGGAATTCGGGTTGAGTGATAAGAAGGGGCTGTCATCATTGTCTCCTGGGCCTTGCTGCCCAAGAACCTGCCTCCATGGCTCTGTTTTTCTGCCACGCTGATCATGCTGGTGACTGCACATTGCCTTGCATGGACAAGGAGGGCAATAGGCAGCTGCCAGAGAGAGAAGGGCAGTGGAAGCAGACGCCACCATTGAGGGGAGCCCAGGTGCCACGTTGGTACTGGCCTCTGCTTTCCTCAACACTCCAAGGATCTGCAGTTTCACTGATGTGGGCTATAGTGCCCCCGCCAATGCCAATCGCAACCACGCTCTAGCTCAGGAGATGGTCTGGGAGAGTTGCTGGGGCCACAACAAAGAAAGCAGCCCCTTACAACCAAGCTGGTAGGAAGGTGACTGCGTCTCCCCAAAGTCTCATTTGGCTGATCTCCAGCCATCATGGAGCTGTTTCTCCAGGAGAGAAGGACCTTCCCGAGCTTGGGCTTGGTTGGTATAGCTTTGGAGGAGTCAAGGGCATCTCTACCCCAGGATGATGCCTAAAGCTTCATCTGTCAAATTCTTAGCATGGCATTCGAGGCTTGCCATAGGGCGATCTTAGAGTTACCCCTCCCTCTTCACTGATACCCATGCTCTGCTTTGGCCAAGGTGGTCTCCTTAAATCCACCAAACTCTTTCTTGACTATTTTCCCACCTAGAGGTGCCCTAAGTTGGCCCCTTTTCCTTGCACCCAGGCCCCACACATCATTAAAGTTGGGCTCATGGTGGCCCTTCTCTGAGATGTCCTCTTTGAGGGCTCTAGCTATTCAACAAGAGACACACAGCACTAGATTTGGTCCAATCGTTTCGTGTGTACATCTGGGCTCGCCAGCAAAATCATAAACTCCTTGAGGGTAGAAGGAAGATTTCAGATTTTTTTCTTTACTCCCCTCGGTGCCTGGCACAGGGCAATATGGGGTGAATGAGATACTTTTGAAGTGTTTTGGAAACCCCAATGCCCTCTTCAAATTCGTGCTGTTCTCTCTAATAATAAAAAAGGCTTAACGAAGGAGATGTTTTCAAATGCCTTAGTGAACGAATGCCAAAATAGAGAAATGACCCCAGCTTTGCTGTAGGAGCCTCCTGAGGCCAGGTAAAGGCAGGCCCAAGAGAGGCAGTGCCACCTAGCTCCCAGAGTGCCAGACCTGGAGGCACTTCAAATTCCAACTCTGACAATCACTGTGACTCTGGGCGAGTCACTCATACTCCCTGAGCCTCAGTTTCCTCATCAGTAAAATGGGGCCAATTATCCACATAGTCCAAGTTGTGAGATTGAATGAGGTGATGTTTGGTAAAGCACTTTGGACACCTGAAAGTGCTATAACAATGATGGAATTATTTGCTTTTCCTCTAAGGCAGGAACCCCACTCCCCCCTAGAGCAAACAAGGCCTATCCCCAGAGTTCCTACTCCCCATAGATCTACACGGCAGATTTCCCCCACACACACACACTGTGTGTGCTCTGAGGGACCCTTGCCCGAGCCCTCCTGGTTTTCCATCCCTGGCTGACCCAGGAGGGCAGGGGCCATGAGCATGGAAGAGTCAGCCTTACCGTCAGGCAGCCAGGTGGCAGAGAGGCTGAGTGTCCAGTGATGCCCTCAGGGCTTGTGTGCAGCAGAGCTAGGAGCAGGCTGAGACCCAGGGAGCTGGGCCCTGGACTAATAGCCTCCTGGAGACCCATGCTGCTGGCCTCCTTCAGCTCTTCTTGCCCTGGCCCTGAGCAGCCAACTATCTTGAGGTTGTGGGAATTTTAAATAGGCCCATACCAAGGCAGGAAGTCTCGCTGTAGGTCAGTGAAAGTCGGAAACCACCAAGTCCCTCTGGGTGGAGGATAAGGAAGAGACATAGGAAGGAGGGGGAATATGGGGCCTCGGGCGGTCCCACCTTGGGGTTTGGGGATCAGGAGGCCATGACTGCGTATCAGTTACTGTTGGAGGGGGCAGAGCTAAGTGAAAGACAGACAGGCTGGCTGGATGACAAATCATCCCCCAGGCCCAGGGGCCCCGCTCCTGGACCCCTCCCCTTCCTGCTGTGTCAACTGGAGGAGCTCAGGACAATGTTCCCCAACCTCAGGGTTCTTCCAGCTCTGAACTCGGATCCTCTCAGCCCATGACCATGGCACCATGAGACTCCAACTCATCAGTTGGGGGCCAGATTGTCTGTGAAGGGCCTTGACTGCCAGAATGCAGAGTTTTGCCTTTATCCTGCAGCCAATAGGAATTCTCCCTAGATTCTCCAGTGGCCTTGAATGCCAGAATGAAGAGGGATGCTTTTGGAGGCTTCTCTCTGAGTTCCCTTCCCCCAGCAAATTAGCCTCACTTTTCCACTCAAGCCATGTGTGTCCTATAGGAGTTTGGAGTGGGAGGAGGTGGAGGGACAAGGGCTCACACCCTGTCCTGGCCTTGGAATTTGGGGAGAGAAGTAGGAGAAGGCACTTCCTCTTGGAGGAAACCCGTGCGCACAAGACTGGACTAGAGAAGATCAAGATAGAGCCTTGGGATCCACCCTGCTCTGCTCAAGCTCCCCCAAAGCTAGCACAGCCTTGTCTCAGACCCTGCCCCGTTTACCTGAGAGGCCCAAGAAGAGCTTCTCGGCTAGCCTCAAACGATGCTGGCTTGGTCCTCTAGAGGCAGCGAGGCACAATAGAGACCGAAGCTTGAATACCATCCCTGACCATGGGCGATCCACTGAGCCTTAGTTTCCTCATCCGTCCAATGGCGGTAACAATACCTGGAGTTTTCATCTTAAAGGGTTGAGGTGAATACCCAGGGTCTAGAGGTCAGTGCACACACATGCACACACATGTAGAAGTGATAGAGTCAAGATCTGAACCCAGACCCTGCGATTCCAGTCCAGCATTCTTTCCATCGCACCACTCTGTGAGCATAGCACTCGCACTTCTTCCTCTATGCACGTGTTTATTTCCCTCAGCAGAATGTAAGCTCCTTGAGGGCAGGGACTACTTTTTATGTGTTTTGTTTTGTTTTGTTTTTTATCCCCAGGACCAACTAAATGCTGAAGCAGCTACGTGGTCCAGAGGATAGAGGGCTGGGCCTGGAATCAGGAAGACCAGAGTTCAAATCTAGCCTTAGACACTTATTAGTTGAGTGACCCTGGGCAAGTCACTTCACATCCTCATCTGTAAAATGGGGATCATAATAGCACCCACCTGCCAGGGTTGTTGTGAAGATTACATGAGGTTATGTTTATAAAGGGATTGGCACAGCGCCTGGCACATAGCAGGTACTTAATAAATTCTCGTTTCCTTCCTCCTCTTCTGAAAACCTAGTACCCTCAAATCCCAGTACCTGCCTCCTTACTCATCTTTGTGGGGACAAGCGCCCCAAAAGTTTTGGCTGGGGCTGGCTCTGAGACTAAGCCACTCCCTACTCCCCAGCCTTGACAACCTTCACAACCACGCTGGGCTCCTGCTCTCCTGACTGGTGACTCTCCCAGACCACTATTTTTAGAAAGCTCAGGCCTGGCTTCACTCCCAAGTCTTCTGCCATCTCCATGGACCTGGGTACACCTTCTGCAGCATAGAGGACAAGGACAGACGCCCTGTAGGTGTTTTTCGGTTCCCTGAGGCTTACTTACTCCCTTCCCTCTACATCCCTGAAATCCTCCTTCATGGAGGCTACAGGAGAAAAGTTAGAACAGCTAAAAACATCTTGGCAGATTCTGGAAGTTTTCTGATCAATCATTAAGGAGTTTTGAAACACCTCCTTACTACCCTGGTCACTCCCTTCTCCCACTCACTTCCCTTGAGTCAAGAAGGTATCTGTTAATCCTTCTCACAGGAGAAGAGAGTTTCACCCTCCCCCCCCCACCTCTGAATTCATCTTCTACAGCGTGGGCTCCCCTGGCAATGCCCTTGGGCCCTGGGGCAACCTTTGCCTTGCCCCTCCCTTTGAGGGTTCCCTTTTCTCCCCCTCTCTCCTTGCTCTCTCCTCACCCCAGGACTTGGAAGCATGATCATTGTTCCTGGATGAGGTAGGCCAATCTGCTACTCCCCCATGGCCCCAGACTCGGTGATAACCCTGTAATTCTCCCGACCAAAGTGTCCTCCCCTGGCCTGCAATCATTCCCCTGTGGATGCCGTCTCTGCCATTGGCACAGATGCTCGCAGAAAGTAGGGATCGTCTTCGTATCTCCTGTGTTTCTGCTGGTTGGGCATTTGTTGCTCCGTTTCCTCAGCCAAGGGACCAGACTCCTCAGAGAACATCTGCCTTACTATCTTCGAGGTCAGGCTAGAGGAGTGACCCCTTAGACCTCTGGGCCCTGCAAAGCAGCTGAGAGAGCAGGGAAGGGGACAGTCCCCTTCAGAAAGGAAACGAGGTCCCAGGATCCAAAGACGAATGTCTTGTACCTCCTTCTCTAGGCTGCGCCCGTTCCCTGAAGCTGTCCCCACCAGGCCCATCCCAACTGAACGCAGTGCCCATAGAAAAGAGCCGAAAAGTGCCAGGTAGGGTTAGATGGAGCAAATAACTGGGTTCCATATGCCACCCAGTGGTCAGCCTCCACATAGCAGGTAAGGGATCACTGGGCTTAACTTGACTCAGGCCCTGATCCCTCCTTCTCTCCTACTCTCTCCACACTGGAATCCTATTCCCTCACCCTTCCCCTCTCCAGTGCCCCTGCCATTCCCCAGAGGTAGGAGCCTGTACTTGGAGAACCGAGGCCTCAGAAACCACTACTGCCCTGGACGGCAGCTTAGGGGAGACATCAGCTTAGGGGAGACATCAGAACCCTCAGGCACAGCTGGCATCAGTACTGCCAGCTGAGGAGCAATGGGTATGGCCATCCCATCATTTTCCTTGTTCCTTCAAGCCCAACTGGCTGGGCCAGGCCTCTTTACTAAAAATTGGGGAAGTGTGGACATTTTTACCCGTCAAATCTACAGATAAAGGAAGAGTTTATGATCAAACAAGAGACAGAGAAAAGCACAGGAAGTGAAATGGATAATCTTGATTACATGAAATTAAAAAGGGTTTGTACAAACAAAACCAATGCAGCCAAAATTAAAGCAGGAAACTGGGTGGGGAGATGGGGAGACTTACAGCAAGTTTCTCTGATAAAGGCCTCATTTCTCAAATGTGAACTGAGCCAAATTTATAAAAAAAAAAAAAGTAAGATCCATTTCTTCAAGTAATAAATGGTCAAAAGATATGAACAGGCAGGCTCAGATTCTTAAAATCTAGCCACTGCTTAGATTCTTATAATCTAGCCAATAGCTCAGTAATATTCAGATTTCTTAAGAATCTGGCCAATACGGTGGATGTTCTAATAAACTTTGTCTTTGACTGAAAGAAGGCTAAGAACCTAGCCAATAGCTCAGTAATGTTCAGATTCCTTAAGAGTCTGGTCAGTATGGCAGATGTTCTAATAAACCTTGTCTTTGGCTGAAAAAACAAAGATATGAATAGGCAGTTTTTAGAAGAAAAAATCTAAGCTATCAGCCACGTGAAAAAAATGCTTTAAAACACTACTGATTAGAGAAATTCAAATTAAAACAACTCTAAGGTACCACCTCACCTATCAGATAGGGTAACAGGACAAATGTTGGAGGGGATGAGGGAAAATAGGGACACTAATGTACTGCTGGTGGAGCTGTGAGCTGGTCCAACCATTCTGTAGAACAGTTTGGAGCTATGCCCAAAAGGCTATAAAAAACTGTGCATACCCTGTGATCCAGCAATACCACTTCTAGGTCTGTATCCCAAAGAGATCATAAAAAGGGGGAAAGGACCCATATGTACAAAAATATTTAGAGCAGCTTTTTGTGGTGGCAAAGAATTGGAAATTGAGAGGATGCCTGTGATGACTGTGATTGTGATAGAATACTAGCGTGCTTTAAGAAATGATGAGCACGATGGTTTCAGAAAAGCCTTCAAAGACTTACACGCACTGATGCAAAGTGAAGTGAGCAGAACTAGGAGGACACTGTGCACAGTAACAGCAGTATTGTAATGATGACCACCTGTGAATCAACACAATGATCCAAGACAATTCCAAAAGATCCATGATAAAAAAAAAAAGCTCTCCACCTCCAAAGAGAGAACTGAGAAACCCTGAGTGCCAAGCCAAGCAGACTTTTGTCACTTTCTTCCTCTTGCTTTTGCTGTTGTTGTAGTGACATGGCTGATATGGAAATGTTTTACATGACTTCACATGTATCCTTGATATCATATTGCTTGCCTTTGCAATAAGTGGGGGGAGAGCTGGAGGGAGAGAATGTAGAACTCAAAATATTAAAAAAAAATGTTAAAAATGAGTAAATCTTTTAAAAAATGTAAAGCCTTATTGAGCTCAGCAGACCTAAGTGTCAGTCAGTAGGGGGAGTGCTCAACAGTATCAAAAACTACGGAGACAAAAAGGAGGATATGGACTTTTAAAAAAAAGATTTGCATTTCAAGACTGGTTCCAATGGGCAAGCTTTCAGAGCAATCTCAAGAGTGGGGAAAGAATCCAGAATACAGAAGAGAGTGAGTAAGGAAGTAATAGAGAATACTGGTTGCAAACATTTCCCAAAGAGTAGCAATGGAGGAAATTGTGGGGAGAGATGGGACAGGAGCCAGAGGGGGTAAACCAAGGGAAGACTTGTTCAGAATCGGGGATGCCCGAGCACATTTGCAGACAAACGGGAAGGAGCCAGTGGCCAGGAAGAGACTGAGAATGGCGGGGGGTGTGGTGGAGAGGAAGGACGGTTAGGGTAAGGTCACAGCTGAGGCAGCAGGGAATGCTTTCAAGGGTCCCAGGAGCAGGGCTAACCTAAGCAATATTCGTCTAGTGTCTCACTAGCACCGGTGCAGATCATGCACATTTCTATCTTTGCTCACACTGTGCTCCTCACTAGAGTGCCCCTCAGAGATGGCTTTGTTAGGGGAATCAGGATCCACTGGAGTGAAGAAACCTGGTGGAGAAGGGAGAAACTACACTGGATTTAGGAGTCAAGAAGCTGGGGTTTCAAGTCAGTAAAATATAAGCTCCCTGAGGGCAGATATGGTGTTGCCAGTCTTCATATCACCCCCCCCCCCAAGATTCTATTAAATTCACGCACCACAGCTTGTCACATCACTGTGCAGGGCACCATAGGTGCTTAAGAAATGCTTGGTGTGTTTCACCCTCGTGTTTGTGTCTGTGTCAGGAGGTGCTTAATGCTTGCACGATGAAATTGCCTTTGTCTATTAGTAGTTATTATATGTCACAGAACCCCAAGAGGAATCTGAGAAGGCATCTGAACCCTCTGCACTCCCTTAGTAAGTTACATCCACTCTGGGCTTGAAGACTTCCAGCAGGAGAGCACTGACTACGTGAGTATTCATTCATTCATTCATTCATTCATTCATTCAGGAGGTATTCTGGCCTAAGTATCTGGGGCACTGGCCCAGGCGTCACAGGATCCTCACACGATGCTCGAGCTAGCCAAGGCCCTCTTTTAAAAAAGGGGCCCCGCGGGTCTGAAGCTCGTCTCGGATGCTCACTTAGCCGTGTGGCCCACACAGCACCCAGCTCCCGGGGCTCTTGGGAGCCGTCAATGAAATGGCGCATGCCCAGTGCTAGATCACTTGAAATGAAGTCCACGTAAATGTCAGCCGTCACTCCTAGCTGTCACAGCAGAACCGCAGAGCTGGAGCAGCAGGGGAGCTCGGAGCAGACAAGTGAGGCAACACCAGGGGTAGGGGGCTGGGGGGGGGGGGGGGGGGGGGGGGGGGGGGCGCCCGGGGCCCCCGGGGGGCGCCCGGGGCCCCCCGGGGGCGGCGCTCCGAGGGCAAAGCGGCGGCTGAGCCGCTCAGGCCGCAGCCCCGCCCCCGACTCCGCCCCCGACTCCGCCCCCGACTCCGCCCCCGACCCCGCCCCCGACCCCGCCCCGACCCCGCCCCCGACCCCGCGCGCCCTCACCTAAGCCTACCTCCGGCCGCCCAGCGGCGCTGCGCGCGACTGGCTCGCGGCGTTCCCTGGCGGCGGTGGCGGCGGCGGCGGCGGCCGC